>NC_058159.1:21741832-21789886 GCF_020080835.1 Cotesia glomerata | reverse complement strand
ACTCAGGTGTTTATATGGCTCTGGCGTTCTCCCATCCGCTCGGGGAGACGTGCCCGGTAGCAGTATCTCTTCTGCCCCGAGTGTGTGTGTGTGTGTGTGTGTGTGTGTGTGCAAGTATGTACACTTCCTATAACTTTTGAACGGTTAGAACGATTTTATCGCAGTTGGTGCCATTCGAAAGGGCTTGGCCAAACTTAGATTTTGAATACAATTTGGTTCGAATTGGAACGATGGATTTCGAAAAATCTAAAAAAAACTAAAAAAAAATTTTTTCAAAAGTGGTTTTTTTGAAATAACTTTCAAACGGCTCTATCGATCAACTCCAAAAACTACTCAGCTCTTAACCTTGAAAAACCACGTCGATTGCCGCTAATCCGGTCAAAATCGGTTGATTTGTTCGAGAGATATCGTGCAGGAAAGAAAACCCAAAAAAGTGTTTTTTCGGAATTACTCCGAAATTTCTTGTTTGATCAATTCAAACTTAAAGATTCATTATGAGGCTTAGAAAACTGCGTCGAATGCCACCAACCGCAAGAAAATCGGTTCATTCATTCAAAAGATATTGCAGTTTGAAAACTCAAAAAATAGTGTTTTATCAAACTTCTATTAGACTTTTGAGCTCGAAAAGCTAAAAAGCATAGAAAAGTTATCTTTTTGAGCTCGGAGAGCTCATTTACCAATGAATCTCGAAGTTTCAGAATTTTTGATGATTTCGAAAGCAAAATTTTAAAAAACAAAATTCGCGATCGTCAGGCTTACTTTTTATTTAAAGCATGTAAAACTTTTTGAGTACCCAAATATTTTTTGTCATATTAAAAAATTCCTCTACAGAATTGGAAAAAAAAAAAACGAGCAGAATAAAAAAGAATATTTTTTTGATTAATCAATAAAAAAAAAATTTTAATTTTCTTAGTGGGAAGTTAAAAAAAAAGTAGCATTTTTTCGTGTTGTTGTAGATATATAATAATTTAAACATTTTTATATAGTATTTTTGTGGTAAATAATGATTTGACAATATTATTAACCTTTCGACAGTAGTGAATGCTCTCTGATTATACACTATACCACGAAGAATTACCTTAATTCAACATAATCCATAATGCAACGATAAAAGTAACACAGCTCTATATTTAAAGTAACTCAGCTCTGTGTTAAAAGTAATACAGCTCTGTGTTAATGTAACATTGGTAAAGGTGTTACTTAAGTATCGAATAACATTTTAGTGCGTCGAAAAACGGATTGATCAAACAAAACAAACGATTGTAATAAATCAACACACTAAAACGTTAAATATTTGACACAAAAATTTTTACACTTTACATAATAATAAAAAAATTTTTACTGTGTAACAACCTGCATTCATTGTGTGACTGTAAAAAATAAAAATTATGATTTATGATTTAAAAAAAATTTAACTCAAAGATTTTTGGACATTTTTAATCAAAAAGTACATAGTTTGGATAATTTTAAAACGAATTTTAAATAAAGTTTAATCAATTGAAGATTATGATAAACAGCCCATATTTATCATATACTCTTTTATTGGCTAAGATTGATTCTTTATTTTGTTGATCAATCCTCAGAGAGGACATTATAATAAATATAAAAAGACAATTTCTACTCATTGTAGCAAAAATCATTGTAAAAAAATGATGATCGTAAATAAGTCAGGAATCGAACCTGGATCTCCACTATTACATGTCAGGTAGTTTACCGTTTAAGCTACCTGATCCCTCACCACTATGACTAAAACTCAGATACTTTTTTTTTATTTTTTTTTTTTTTTTTAATTTATTCCGGCACAGCTCAACAATATAAGACAGTAAAACAGTCAGACAGGTAAAATAATATTACTATGGTGAGATCAGCAACCAATAATTCAATAAAAGATACGATCGAACTAGCTTATAGAACCAACAAACTATTAAAAAATTCTAAATTTTCTTCTTGTTGTATTACGTAGTGATAAAAATTTATTATAAAAATAAACTTTTGTAAGAGATTATTAAAGATTCAAGATGATGAAAGAAGTTTATTTCTAGGAAAAGCTCAAGAGGCAATTTAAAGAATTTTTTCTGTTACTCATCGTTTTAAAGTTATTGAAGTGGTAAGTTATGAAAATACACTTTCCTATAATTAAAAAAATCTATTCTGCTTAAATCGTAAAAGTGGTGGAAGAATTGTCGAACACACCGATAAAAATAAAATTTAATGGATTTTGATACACGATTTAGACAATTTGACTGTTGAGCAATTCATCAGGATCCAAGTTACACGTATGAGTCTAGTATAATTTCTAGAATGTTTTTGCGAATAACATACAAAGAAAAAAAAATTATTATCCAGGATTTATTGGCTCAAGAATTTAATTTATTAATTTTTTGATAAAAAAAAATATCAATATAAATTTATGCTTCATACCAATAGATTTACTTGAATTAAATAAAAACTCTTTTAATCGCTTTGATCAATTTTTCTCAATAATTATCAATTATTTATAATATTCTTGCATCAAGAAAATTTTCTTACCAGAAGTATTTTTATTTCTAAGTGTAATAAATCCAAAACAAAATTATTCATTGTTGATAGCTGCCTTGAGTGATATAAATTGATAATAATAAATCCAAAAGTCTAATTATGATTGAAATAATGGACGTCAAAATAATTAATTGATTGATTATAAAAATCTATTACACTCTTCTTATGAATAAAAAAAAGTTGTACTATTCACAAATGAAAAGAAGAAATAAGAAGGTGAGTATGAAAAATGTTATCAATTTAGATATTTATTATTTTAGGAGTTATCAAACAATGGACAATTGATTGACGTTGTATAATTAGACAAGAGAGACAGGCAAACAACCTAAACAAGATATATCGACAAGAACGAGATGTAGGATTGTAACTTGAATACCCTCGTTATTGATAGCCTTCGAACATCTATACCGACGTATCGTATTTGGACAGTTACCGCGCGTTTGCGAATACTATGCACACTACTCCACGTAACTGTGTCTAGTCAAGAACTTTACTGAGATTAAACATCGGTTCGTTCAAAACCATTCTGTGGAATGTCATGATTTATATAACATCTCATTACTCAACTCGAATAAACAAAAAATAGTGAAAGAAATAAGAGAAAATAAAAAGTATTAACATCAACATTAGCATCGGGAGAACGAAGAAAGGTGAAACAGAAATACGATAAAGAGAAATGAATAGGAAATATAATTTATTAAGAGTATTATATGCTGTACTGTACTACGCTATGGAAGAAGAGAAAAAAAAAAAACATTGATAACATTAAGCGAACGTTAAATTTCTGTCCTTGACATTCGTAATGATCCATAGGATGTGGTATATTTTGCATAAGAATGAAGACAGAATCGGAATGACCATGTTGATGAATAGCTTATGAGGCCATTCGTCATTTAAATGGCAAAAAAACTTTATAAAAAAGACCGTAATAGCTGAAAAAAGTGAAGAAACCAGGAATATAAAATTAAAATAATAGAGTAGTGGAGTAGCCTACAGTATAGTCGGGCTAAATTGAACGGATTTACGTTGACAATTTATTATACATCCTAGTGCAAATGAATGGGATAAAATAGTGGAAAAAAGTAAGGCTGGAGGTTGAGGAGATGCATAAGAAAATTAGCGACATTCTCGGCTGTTGTTATTGGTATCCTTGTGCTAGAACTGGAAAAGGTGTTCTATCCTTATACTAGAGTTCTCTTTCTCAGGATCGCAGACAAGAGCGTGCCCTCTTTTTCCACACCCTAACGCTCATTACCTCTTCCTCAAACTACTCGCGAACATTAAGGGTCATTACAATGCCCATAAATTGTGGACCACCGTCCGCTGCACAGTATTTATGTTATCAATTTCGGGCCTACTTTTCTATTCAACTTTAACAATAAGATTTTATTTTCTGCTTAAGTTATTTTAGTCACAAACTATGAAAACTATTTTTGTTGTGTTGATAACAAAATTTCGTTGTGTTTATTTTATTCTATTTTTCCGAGACTGAAGAATATTATGGCCGAGGTAATATAGTCGTTTTATACTGAAAAAAAGAAAAAAAAATTGACTTAATTTAAGAAAAATATTATTTTTGAAATTTCACTTTTGTTTCAAGATATTAAGTTTAAATTAATTCAAGAAATTCACTCACGAATAAAGAAAATAACACTTGAAGACAAACAGAAAAAGTTTGTCATTAAAAAATTTTAATCCTATTTTCAAATTAGGTAATTTATATTTTATTCAAAAATATCTTTCTCTAAAAAAAATTTTTTTTATTCGTTTTTTTTTACTATGCTGCTCTAAAAGAATACGAAATTATTTTCAGTTGAAAGGAATAATGTTTTTCGGTGAAGAATTTCATTGTATCTTACGAAGATAATACATTACTCTTGATTCTAGAATTCTAACTTCTCTATCCTAAGAAAACGAGTTTCAATACGAGCAATTGTATCAAAATATCAGGTCCTCTTTAAAATAATTTTCTTGAATCAAGAATATTTCTCTTTAATCAAAAGTGGCTTTTAGTATGACTATTTTTTTTAATTAATAGCATTTACACTATATGGATACTTTGTCTCAAAAAAAGTTAGTGTAAGAGATTGTTTTGTAAAATATTTAACATTTTTGAGCATCAATTTGATACTGTCGTGTTAAATCAAAACACGAAAGTGTTAATTATTTAACAAATAAATTTTTATTTTTATTTATTTATTTATTTTTACTTCTGATATACATTCTATAGAGGTGCATGACACCTGTGCATAGACACCAGAAAAATACAATAATATTCAATTATATATACATCGAATTAAGAAATTCATTAGCTAATGCAATGTACAAAGTATAAGTTTTCTTACAACTAATTATACAATATTTTGCTAACTAATATACTATCTTAATTTATAATTCAATAGATCTAATCCACCTCCCAAAATTCTTGCTTAATAAGTTCTTTTTGCATTCAAGAGCTTTTAGATTTTGGTACTTAAAGTTTTATTAATTTTCGTAAAGTTATCTGTCTATTACGTGTGTTTATAAACCTCCCAGAGTGCATTAATTTACAATCTGTAAAATAATAAGTAAGCACATTCACAACAAAAAACTGGTTGATTTTTAAAGGTACTAACATTTCATTTTCTATTTTCATTTTATTTATCAATTTATTCTGTAAATTTACAATAGGTTTCAACGTATTATCATATGCACCACCCCAAGCAATAATTCCATAGTTTATAACACTTTCGAAAAGACCATGATATATTGTTTTCAGTATAGATGGGTGTAGCCAATTACTTAATTTATAGAATAAAAAAGTGAAATACTTGACTTTTTTAATCAGCTCTGTTACATTTGACTCGCTATCTTTTTTTTGATGCAATAACAAAAAATCTTTCACTGTGTAGACGTATAAATTTATATGATTTATTTAACAAATGACAATTTTTGTAAAAATCTACTAACACTATAAAGTATGCCAATAAGAAGCCTCTTTGAACATTGACCGTGAATGATTAATACTTTTTTACGATTATCGGCTATTTCTAAATAATACGATAGTAATACAAGATCAATGTAGTTATTAACAAAAGGTTAAAAGGAGCTTAAAAGATGTTCAACTCTGAAATCAATTTTACTGTCTACGCGAGTTTATTAACAGTTTACGGAAAAGTCAACTGATAAGAGCTTCTCAAGTTTAGTTGTTCTCACAAATTGAGCCACTTTTCAACGTGCCTCTAACTAAATACCCAATCAGACTACTTTTGATTCAAAGTTAGTTTCTATAAATCCCTACCTTATATTCAATTAAAATAGAATAAAAAAATATTTCAATTGAATTTGAACTAGTAGCAGTTTGAACCCACTTAAGATACTTTGACACTTAAAGCTAATTTAATCTTGTCCAAGTGATGAGAGCATTTTGAGTAAAACTGGTTATAGAGCTAGAATCTCTTATATAAAGGATTTTAGATTTTAATGATAAAATTCTGCTTCAAATTGTAATCCTTACTATTTTCTTCATTAGTTTGTTGTAGCTTAATTAGTAAGATTCATTATCTTCCTTGTAGGAATACCAAGAACATCAGTGTGCAGACATTACCGTTATATTAAAACTTATACATGGTTAATCTGAGTAATTGAATTTGATGTACAATACTTTCCGAAGCTGATCTAAATTTTTTAAAGTAGTCAAATTGAGACATGGAAGTATTTAATTAATTTTTAATTTATAAGGTTTTTACTACTAAAGCCTAGTTTTCACCATATGTAAGGTGGCGCAAAAAAAAAGACGTTTTTTTTATTTTTCAAGTCTATTATGAAAATATGTCAGTTTATCATGTTCCATGAGCCCTCTTCTAAGATCAGCTAAAAAAAAATTTTTAGGGATCGTTTAAGATTCGTAAAAATTTTCAATAACGTAAGAAATGGCATTTTTTATGTTTTTAATTTTTCTTTTCATAAGAAATATAGTCAAAAATCTAAGTATAAATATTACACTTTTAATGACAAATATATTCGGCATCCAACAAAAAATCGATTGACTCAAATAATCTTTTATTTTCTGATTATTTTAAAATTTTTATTTGGTAATTAAATACAATTTGAAGAACTACATTTCATTTTTGTTTAATTCCTTCTTAAATCAAAAACATTTTTTTATTTTTCAAATCTTGAGTAACCTTTGAAAATCAAGATATCGAAATTTTCAGAATGTACATAGTTTTTAACCTTAAAAATTTTACAATGACTAAAAATAAAATTGAAAACAGAAAAAAAATCTATTTTGACGATTTTTAAAATTTGTAGCTACCCTTAATAGTATATTACGCACAGAGGGAGGAAATTAGGACATTCCAACCCGCGTGTAAAATTATCTCCGCAGCCGAAGGCGAGGGTGACAAACACGCGGATTGAGATATCCTACTTTTCTCGCTGGCACGTATACTATTTTTCATCATATTTGTAACTAAAAGTTCAAATTTTGTGCTCTTGTTTTCGTGGGAAGATTTCAGTTTAAACGTTCCACTCCGCGCGTTTGCTACCCGCGGCAATTCTCCACGCGGGTTGGAATGCCCTACTTTCCTTCCTAGGTGCGTAAAAGTAAGGTTGAAGTAACTGATTCAAAATTGATTTATGCTAAAAGATTGAAACAAATAGCAATTTAGCGTCAATTTTTCATTCTAGAATCAAATTTTATCCGGGTAAAATTATTATTGTCACTATATCTATTTGCATGAAATATATCAATTTATTTTAGCATTGAAGAAAATTTAATCCTGAATAAAAGAATTAAAAAATTGTTCCTCAACTCTTAATAATTTGATTCAATTTTTTAATATATTTAAATTAATATGAAAATAATTAACTAATTTATATCAAACACATGTTCATTTTTGTTTGTAAAGTTATTGCTGTCATTCAAAACTTTTTACTTTTTAATTATAACTTTCAATTTTTATTTTCTGTCTGGAGGGACTTTGCCTTCGGATCCGAACTTTGTACCGGAATTTATCGTCGTATTTGTGATAAAAAATAATATCTGCGACTCGTGCGGTCTTGTCGATTGCCCACTCGAGCGAATGAGCGCACTCACTTGGTTTGGACGCTCAATTTAGCTCTCATGGATAATCGACAACTTACCGCACTAGTCACACAAGATACTATTACATGTTTCCTTATAATAAAATGTTTGTAGAAACAAAAAGTTTGGCAAATCCAAAAGCGCACGACTTATAATGCTCATTTGTTCGATAAATAAAAAAAAAAAAATTAGGAAAACGGTTGACCCTGAAGGCCATCCCCGCAACTTCCCGCTACTTTTATAATTAAGCGCTCAAAATTGCACTTATTACGTTTTTGAGCTCTTCCAGCTCAAGAAAATAATTTTCGTGTAATTTTGAGTTTCCCGAGCTCAAAAGTCTGATAGAAGTTTGATAAAACACTTTTTGAATTTTCAAACCGCAATAACTTTTGAATGAATAAACCGATTTTCATGCGGTTGGCGGCATTTGACGCGGTTTTTTAAATCCTATGATATACTTTTAAACACAAATTGATCAGACCGAAAGATTAGAATCCGACTGGTTCGTGTTTTGCACCAGACTCAGTCGTGTGCGGCGCCAGAGTGGTTATTATGCACGTATTCTGGTGCAGCACCCGACTGAGTCTGGTGCAGAACACGAGTGAGTCGTGTGCGCACACGACTCAGTCTGGTATAAACTAATTTTTCTTCCATTTTTTCTTGCACACGACTGAGTCTGGTGCAAAACACGAACCACTTGGGTTCTAATCTTTCCGTGTAGTGTCTTTTTAAACTTCTATCAGACTTTTGAGCTCGGAGAGCTCAAAACTACACAAAAATTATATTTTTGAGCTCGAAGAGCTCAAAAACGTAATAGGTGCAATTTTGAGCGCTTAATTACGAAAGTAACGGGAAGTTGCAAGGATGGCCTTCAGGGTCAACCGTTTTCCTAATTTTTTTTTTATTTTATTTATTTTTTTATTTCAAATATCGCACGGTGTTTTAAACTGATCATGGGCACTGAGTGTGCGCCAGCATCAACTGTCATGGACGTCGGTAAAACATCTACTGATACGGATATATATAGGTGTACAAACACTCATGTGTATTTTTTATTATTTTAGTTTTTCAGTAATAACGATTAACATCACTAAGTAAGATGACCATTTGCAATACCAATCTCCACAAAGTGGATATCAAGCTAATAAAAAAAAACTGATTAAATTCGTGAACTTTTACGCAAGTGAGGGTGTTTCAAACGGAAAATGTGCTGATTGGCAGGAATTTCCTTTTAACTATTTAGATATTTTTTTCTGGTTCTCTTATCTTAAATTGATTTTTATCAATAACAGAATTAATCTCCATTAATTTATCTATCGAATGATGCGCTCATTAATTAGACTACGTGGATTACGAATCATGTAATTAATTAAATAGTTGCGAAATCGAGGAAAACCAAATTTTTCGATCGTAAAGCACTTTTTAATGCTTCGCATCATGAGTCGTGCAATAGCCCTAAACCGTGATCAATTTGTAGGAATATAAAATTCTTTCTAGCTACGGTATCAGTCAAATTGTTTCATAAAAACACATATGAAATTTTTCAGGTGATCAACCTTGTTACCTTTGAAAATTTTAACTTGAGTTAACTTGAAAGTTTCAACTTTAGAAGTTGATTTTTTTTTAATTATGATGAATTGCTATATATGTATTAAAAAGTAGAATAAAAATAACATGAAATTTTCCGCTTTTTTTTATTTTTTATTTTTTTACGGTGGAAAATTTCCATTGAACCTAAAATTTGTTGAAAGTCAGTTCTCTGGAATGAAAATAATACAATTTACTTTTCATGCCAGACGGATATCTAATAAAATTTCTGACGCATAAATCTCCCAGCAGTTTTATTTGGCTTTAGGGTTGGAAAAACCAACACTTGAAATAAAATAATTAATAAATCCTCAATTACGGAAAAAAGTTTTTATGGAATCAAATTAACTAAGACGAGCATAAATCTTGGCAATTAAAGTACAGTTTAATAATATAATACCAATTTCTATCGAATCAACGTTATAATAATTTTTTCAACGATCCTCCGAAAAAACTAAATGATATTCATAAAAAAAGATGAATTTTGACACGTAAAAAAAAAAACCTACAAATGTTTATGTGATCTCTAAAAAAATTTATACTACGGAAATTTGATATTAATTTTAAATAAACCTTAATAAACAATTATGTTTAATAATTTGATCTGTCAGATATTATAATTAATTACAGAGTATAAAACAGTTAAGCTTCTACATATTTTTTACTATCATTATACCTTAATTAAAGAATGAAGCACGTCACTTAAACTAATAACTAATAAAAAATAACCATTATTATTATTTGGGGAGCAAATAAATGGATGTATAATATTTAAAAAAAATATTTTTTTAATTAAATTATCAGAGTCATCTAAGAATCTCTGGGGAAGCTATAAAAATTTCATGTTTCAAATAACTTTTTTTATACTCTCAAGTATCTTCCAAGATGTTAAGCGACCGAAACTTTTAATTGGATTATCAGATCACATTTTATTGGAATTTATATAAACTAAACGTCAATCATTGCAACTTGTCCCGCTTTGTACCCAACCTACCGACGATAAAAACTCTCTCATTATAATTTTCAACAGTAAAAAATTCTTGAGACTTAAATTAAAAAAGTTGATTTTTTTACCTTAAAAAATAGCTATTAACTTCAAGTACCCTTTTTTAAAAATCAATCTACCAATTACCAATTTTTTAATTTTTTTCAGTACAGTTCTTTGATTTGTTTTGTTTATTTACTTATATTTTTTTTATCTTTAACAATGTATTACGTTATCGATGAAATAATCGAAAATCATCATTCATCAGATATTTTAAAAAATTTTCTACATTTGTATAAAATGTCTTTTGGCTAGTCTAAATAATTTTATATAAAAATTAATTATGTAAAAATTTACTCAACACATTATTCTTTTTATAATGAATTAGATTGTTTATTAAATAAAATTGTTAGAAAATTATTTTAGTTCAATAAAAATTGCTTTTCAAAGTTTGACATTCAAATTCTGGCAAAAATTGTAACATGTTTTGTAGCAAACTTTCACTGGAAAAATTCTCATCAATTCTATTGTATTTTATAAATTTTCAGAACAATTAAAAGTCAAACAATGAGAAGTAATTTTAATCGAATGATCAAGCAAAAAGATTTTTCTGTAAAAATTTTAACTACATATTTTTAGGAAATTACTGAAAGTACGGAAAAGCTGTGCAGTAAATTTTGAAGAAAATTAAACTATCCTTGAGAAAATTTTTTATCAATTTTTCATTATATCTCACCTTATAGATAAGATTTTAATTTGAAATAAAACATCCATGTTCACCATTTCGTACCAAATCAATAGTGAAAATTTGCAGGAAATGGTCTACATTTGAACTATTTCGTAGCCACTTTGAAGTCATACTTTCCCTCAGGCAGATTAATTAAATCCTCCGTATTACAAAGTAATATAAAACACATTAATGATCAACCAATAAAACCCTTATCCCGATTCCAGACGGTATATCATTAAACGTCATAGATAATCCCTCCCGGGAAAACTTATGACGAGAAATTTCGTCAGATATTAATAATAATCTCGGCTTACCGCTGATCTTCGGCAAATTCCCAATGTCAATTTGCCAAGCACCAGAGTCGCGAGAATTGAAAACACTGAGCAAGCGAACGGCAATAAAAATGACAGCGTCCTTCCAAATAAAAATGAAAAATAAAAAAATATTAAAAAAAAAAAGAATTAAAAAAAATAAATAGAATTACAACTTTGGACAAACTCTCACCACTTCACACTAACGACGTAAATTCAACATTTAATCTTGAAAAATCTTTTCATCCATCAAAAAAAACTATAAGCCGATCACGTGGCTTTTTTTTAAAAGTCATACTCTTTGTCATTTTAAACAAAATAAATGATTACTTCTATTTTTAGTTTTTCTTTCAATCTTTTCATCTTAGATTCGCCTTCAACAAAACTAATTTAATTTTTAAATTAAAATTAATAAAGGATCCCACTGTCACCATCAAATAAAATACAACAGATAAAAACAAAACAAAAAAATTAAATAAACATGAATAAATTCTTATTAATTCTTTTTTTTTTTTTTTTTTTTCAGTGGAGAAACGTTTTATTAAATGCCGTACAAAAGTAACCACGAGAAGGTGCACGTGTCCTTTGGCTTGTTGAGAGCTTAAATGATTTTGGTGCGCGTCCGTCGGGTCGACTTGACGCCGGTAAACTGCTGGTACCGCGTTAAAATCCACCTCATGCTTTTCGGCGTACGCGAGGACCAATGGGATGAAGAGAGACGGCGCGAGAAGATAACGCGCGCGCAAATACACTACTTCCATCCCCTACTATGCTGCTTAGACATTAAATGAACGAACATGCTTCACTCACGAATATCACGAGGTAAGATATATATCAAAGTAAAGTTTGTACATATAAATGTATATATATAAATACATATATATATATATATATATATATATATATATATATATATATATATATATATATATATATATATATATATATATATATATATATATAATACATATACATTCATTTAGTTGGTAAAAGAACAGTTACAAAGTGTGAAAGACTAAAAGGCTTTAACGCGAAAAAACAGAACTTAAACCCCAGGCAAGTCTTCTTAATCCCCTGCATTATCAAAGCACTGATGTTAATTTGTAACATACCAACTCTCGACATGCCTTGAGAAATTAATCGCGGGTACTCACAAGACACTTGATTATCTTTTTAGAAAGTGTCTTTTAGCTCCACTGAAAATAAAAGGGTTGGTTTTATTATTTTAAAACAGAAAAATTTCAAAAAGCTAGCTTATTTAATATATAAGCCTTACATATTTTGTTTTTTATGCTTAGCTTCATTTTTCTGCTGTAATATCACTTACTTTTTAAATAGTGTATAGAATATTAATTTTGAGATGAAAAATTAGACAAAATTTTAAAACTGTGGAGTGAGAAAATTTTGAAGAAAAAATGAGAAATATCTACGAGTTTTCAAAATATTTTGTAAAACAACTTAAAAAATTTATTTTACTTCAGTGTGATCGGACATTAAAGTTATGTACTCAAAAAAATAAATTATCCATTAAATAACTAATGAAATAATTTTTCCAAAAAAATCTGACCAAGAGTTTTTGTGTAATTAATTATTAAACATTGAACTTTTGACATGAAATTTATAGTTAAAGAGTTGTTTCACTATAATTTACAGAAATATGATTAGTACATAAATGAAAAAAAAAAAATTTGGAGTATCCATGCTATTCCCAAACTAATCAACCAATTTGGCTCATTATCAAAAATATTTCACTTCTACTTCCACGAGATTTAATTGCGATCGGTTAATTATTGCGAGAGCAATCCACCTGATATAGTGCGCTATATCTATAAATTATTTGAAATCAATATTATTTTTTTATGTAACAACAATAATAACAGTAGTTAGTAGATTTATGTACCTAAGTACAATCATACATATTAGCTCTCTGATATAATTTAGTAGGGGTGGGGGGGGGGGCAAAATGGGGTAGGGGTGGCAAAATGGGGTACCCCCAAAATTTCGTAAGAAAAATTTTTTTTTCCAAAAAGCTCTTTCAGCTTCGTAAAATATATTATAACGTCATTTCCTACAATTTAAAAGAAAAAAAAAATTTTTTAATTAAAAAAACAAAAAAAATTTTTTTTTTCTAACTTTTCTTACAGTAATTTTTATCGTCATTGTGCATCGTAATAAATTTTTTTTCACATCTACGATTACTTTTTCTAAATTTTTAAGTTCTCGCTTTACAAATGAATGATTAAAAAAAAACAAATCGGGGAGTCATTGGTTCCATGCCAGTTTTCGAAAATCAAGTTCTAATCTGATCTTCACATTTTTAAGGTCCTAGGAACTAGTTCTTAATATTCCTACGAGGATATCTGTCGGCGTGTGTGTATATGAGTGTAAACTTCTAATGTGTCGAAGAAAAATCTTACACAGAAAGAAAGATTTCTTGACTGGAGAACAAAATTCTTGGCTCAAGAAAATTTTCAGGTGCCTGAAGGAAGACTGAAGTTGTGTTGCCCGAAATAAAAATTTTTCTTGAAATTCTATTCTTGGTGGAAGTAATTTTTTCTTAATTCAAATTATCATAAATACTTGATGCAATAAATTTTTACATTTAATCAAGATTTTTAGATACTTTAGGGAAACAGTGCCACCTACTTCAGCTGAGAAAAAAATTTTCTCACCTTGAGAAAATTTTTCTCTTGAATATTTGATACCCATTTTATATTATTTTAGCGTGCAATTATACATATTGAATGAAAAAAAATGATTCAACATTATTTGATCTTCCCATTTGATCTGTTAATCAATAAAAATATTAATGAAAATTTACTTCTATCTTTATATTTAATTTTTTGGAGCAAGAGGCTGAATTTTCTCCAAACAAGAAGATTTTCTTGACTTAAATAAATTTTCTTGGATCAAGATACATATTTCTTAAAACAAGAGAGTTAATTTTGTCGGAATAAGTGAAATTTCTTGTGTCAAAAAGAAAATTTTTTTTCGCTCAAGGAAATAATTAGGAAGAAAAATATTTTCTTGGCTCAAGTGAACCTTTTTTTCTGTGTAAATTAACCATTCTAAAAGAATGTCTTTTTCAAATAACTTCGAAATTTATTCACGGATAATTTTTGATGTCATAATTTAACTATCAATGCTCAGAAAACTGTGTCAGAGGCCGCCAATTTCTTCAAAATCATTTGGTGGGCTTGTGAGATATTTAATTTAAAAAATAAGATCTTCCGGCCTACAAGATCATTCAATTTGAAAAAATTTTCCTGAATCCCTAAACCAAGAAAGAGAGTGCAAAAAAATTACGAATTTTTTTTTTCGTGCTATTGCTTAGAATTGCGTGAGAACTATGTCTAAAAAATTTTTCACCGGGAGATCCAAAAATTAGAATCTTCTCAAGGGAACTCTTTTTTTTATCTTGATATTATTTTTACTCAAGCGAAACCCGTCAAAAATTACTACAAAATTAAAAAATTTTTTTTGCTACCTCAATTTTTGTTAGGAGTATATTGCGTCAACTATAACAATGTTTCTTTTTTGGGTGATTTGTTCATCTTTCTGGGTTCTTTCGTAGACTTATCGATAACAAAATGTTATTTTTTTAACGACATTTCATTTTCGGATAATGAAATTTTTCTTTCACTTTTTCAGGGGGTACCCCATTTTGCCTGCAAAAAAAAAAAAAATTTTTTTCTACGGCCTTGAAATTTGATTATTTCCCTTCAATTACGACTGAAAACGAGAAAAATCAGCATATTTAAGTCCTTAAAATCATAACGGTTTCTTAAGTACCCCATTTCCCCCCCCCCTCCCCTATATTTATGATGACTACGACTGATAAGCTTACCTCGCAACAATCTAAAATTTCATGCGTCAACATATATATGTATATCAGATTAATCTGTTAATTTATTATTTATTTGGCTATAAAGGTTTTTTTTATCTTTTATTATTATTTATAAATAATTTTCTATTCAATCTGTGTAAAATATTTAAAATCTACAAAACAAAATCGTATTGCGAAAAATATTCAATACTGTAAAAATGAATAACTAGTGAATTGGTTACAAAATATCAGTTACAAAATGCTCTGAAAATCGTATGGAAGCTGTTCAAAATTTCTAAACAAATCCACTTAAAAAAAAGAAAAAAAAAAAAAAAAACATTATTTTAATATCCCAGTTAAAAATTCAGACTATTGACTTGTTGATACAATCCAGAATTTTTTTAACGTTTTTTTCCAGCAACGAGCTCTATTATTGTTATATCCCGCGCGTTATCACGCACATACTAGCGGGGAGATTTTTTTCATTTACACTCGTCAAGAGCTGAGTAAACTTGAGAAAGAGTTACGCGCGCAATGGAAAATTCGCATATTGCCCGGCTAAATGCGACCTATTTTTACATTACTTCTTTTGCGAATCACCTGTCGACCTTTTTTCCACTTAAGCTCCGAAAAATGAGTAAACTAAACGGAAAAATGAAAATAAAAATAAATAATACTAAATGATATATACCATCAGTGAATAAAAAATGTAATTAAAAATATTTCGGGCAATAAATAGCTTTTATGAATAAAATGTCTTCGCTATTCTATAATAATGTTGAATAAAAAATATTAAAAAATAAAAAGTGTGTTACGATAGCTCGTTCAACGTTATTTCGCAATACATTGTCGTGGAACATGGACACCTGATGAAGCATACCATTGCCACGTATTTTCGTAGCATTATGCTTTTGGCATGAGGAGAGAAAGGTAGCAGAGGGAATAAACGACAAGGTCTCCAGACTACAACAACTACCACTTCGTTTTACGCTACCCCTATTTCTATTGCTGTAGATGTATCAACAAACACTGTTTTACATTATATAGATGTGCTGAATATACTGTCTAGGTTTTATATATATGTAGAGAACGGCAGTTTCACAACTTGAAACTCTCACACGAAGCTTGGTAAATATCGATGATTATACGACTGGCGTATACCAAGCGAATGGGGTACAACTACCATCGTTACTGCTCGATTGGCCGAGAAAACTTGCTTGAATCATCGATACAACATGCGGATAATGGCTATAAAGATTGCCAGTACTCGCCTACTTCTGATACTGCTGCACAGTCTGCTCAGAAATTTTCGCATTAACTTCTTTATGTTACTCCTTTTCTTCTCCATTAAATTAATCACGTCGGTCAATATAACTTTAATTTATATTTATTCGTATCTATAGATATATCAAGTAGAGTGATTTATTGGGTTATTGCTATTTTTTTTTTTTTCCCCGAATAAGGGTGAGAAACGCTAATAAAAAAGGACTTATATATAGTGTTGAATACAGTGAATTTTCGTTTTTTGGTTCTTTTGTTGGAGGTGAATTATACTTTCAGTTAGCTTGGAATACATTTTTTTAAATTAAGCGAATATTTGAGTTCTCAGAAAATTAAACGTGAAAAATTTTTTATTTAATTTTAAAAATAATATGTAAGGTAAAAGCCCCAATATATGATCATGTACCAGTATATGATCACTTCATGTATTTGTATATCTATACTCACAAATATAGGTATACAAATACATGGAGTGATCATATACTGGTACATGATCATATATTGGGGCTTTTACCTTACTTAATAAAAAAAAAAGAAATTCTGTGCTGAAATAAAATTAAATTTTAAGAGATTTCTATATCTTTGGAAAAATTTAACGATTTTCAAAATTATTAAAATTTTTAGAAATATTTGAATGGTTTTAAATGACATCAGGTGATTTGAATAATTTAGAATATCAAGAAAATTTTTTTAATAGTTATACGATTACTCTGATAAGAAAATGAACTTTATTCAATAGCTAAAATTTTAGGCAAAGAAAACCAATTTAGTGAGTCAAACAATCATTACTTGAGTATGAAAATTTTTCAAGTAAGAAATTTTTCTTAGTTTAGGTAAATTTTACTTAATCCAAGAATGTTATTTCTTGATTTAAAATAATCTAATTCTTCAAAATGATTCTCTTGATTAAAGATTTTTGCTCTTTAATCAAGTTAATTAGTTTATCAGGACATAAAAACAACTAAAATACTTCAAAAATACTTATGTAACAATAAACATCCCTTGAAATGTACGAAATTAAAATTGTATATCATTAGTTGTAGATTTGAAATAAAAAAAAAAAATTTCTTAAAAATCAAAATTTCATTTTGTTGAATAACCACTATAAGTTTTTTATTTATGCTTGAAAAATATTTATTTTATCTTTATCTTTTACACATAAATTGTTTTTGTTCATATTTCTTAACTAACTGCACTTTGAAAATTTACAATATCTCATATCTTAACAAAAGAG
Organism: Cotesia glomerata; assembly: GCF_020080835.1. NCBI lineage: Eukaryota > Metazoa > Arthropoda > Insecta > Hymenoptera > Braconidae > Cotesia > Cotesia glomerata. Next base: position 21,772,326 of record NC_058159.1, on the reverse strand, counting down.
ATCTCACAACGATACTCTCAATTAACCGAAAATCCTCAAAATGACAATCTAAAAATAATAATAATCCCGTCTGAACGAATTAATTAATGCGGTTCGTTATCCAGAAGTCGTATAGCATAACACGAAACACTAAACTGGAAACATGAAACATGAGATACGTGAATAAGACGCTTGACAATAACAATTATAAACGATGAGCTTTAAAGATGAATCCCCGTCTTCTCCGTCTCTTAAGGATACCTTTCATCATACTACGATATTGTGTTGAAACGTTGAATGGCTTACGGCATAAAATCAACGTATCCTACTACCTACATCAGTATACATCACATTCATACAAATAATTATGACGCTTTGATGTATAAATTGCAGCAAGAAGTTCCTCTCAACCGCAACTATATATTTCGGTACAGCTACCAGCTACGGTTAACTGCAACTATAACTATAACTATAACTCGAAGTAAATACCGCTGAAAATCCAAAATAAAGACAAATAAATTGTATAAAGAAAAGTGACCGGCACTTTTTTCCCCGGGAACTACTTTGAAGTCCGAGCCTTTCCGATCAAGCCAAAATAAAGTCCTTGACTCGTAAAGTCCCTGTCGCAAAGAAAACTTGTACGGGATCTTTTTCCCTCTTTTACTGTGCCCTTTCTCCTTTCTCCATTCTAAGAACTACTCTCTCTTGATGCTGTAGTTTTCCCCTTCACATCTTTATGACCTTTCCATCCTTTAGCCATGAAAACCAAGAGAGTTTCTTAAGCCCAGCACGAGAGAAAGATGAAAAATTGGTGGCTCAATCCGGCACTATTGCTCTTGTTGCTTAGTTCTGTACTTTATTTTCAGTTATTTGGTTCTTCAACTCCGTCTTCTAGTTTAACTTTAACGGACTACTGTGTATACAATCTACCAGAAATGAGTGCAAGAGCTGCCCGGGCCCTCCATATTGACGGACAAGGTCCAACCTAGACAACATATCAATAAACACCTAAATCTCAGTAAACAACTAACAACTACTAGTGAAGTAGACAAAGAAGTCTCAAATATTACAAATCTCATAAACAACGCAATAGAAACATCAATACCTAAAATAGAAAATAACTATAAAATAAAACCACTACCAGACAACATTCTCTTACTAATCAAACAAAGAAACAATGTAAGAAGAGCATACCAAAGGACAGGACGAATAACTTTCAAAACTCTAAAAAATCAATTGACTCATGACATTAAAATAAATATTAAAAAATATAACAACGAATCATGAGACAAAAAGCTGGAAAATCTTAAAATAAACAATAATACACTATGGCAAACTGCTAAATCTTTTACCAAAAAAAAACAGATAACGGTATTCCAACTCTACACGGACGAAACGGACTAGTTTTCTCAGACCTTGACAAAGCAAACACACTAGCAGAACAATTCGAATCAGTACACCATATTACGGAGGATTATGGAGATGAGGAGACGGAAGAATCGGTAAATAATGCATACTATAACTTAATAAATACACCCTTAAACACAGATGAAATATTATTAACAACTCCAAATGAAATTTCAAAAATTATAAAAACTACAAAACCCAGAAAAGCTCCCGGACCAGGCGGCATCCAAAACATAATACTCAAAAATCTCCCCAAAAAAGCAATAGTACAACTAACCTACATTTACAATAGTTGCTTCCAAATCTCATACTTTCCCACCCAATGGAAAACAGTAAATGTACTAGCTTTCCAAAAACCCGGCAAAGACAAAATATTTCCTCAAAATTATCGACCCATAAGCTTACTTTCAACTCTTAGTAAAGTATTTGAATCCATAATATTAAATAGAATCAAAAAATTCGAAAAAGAACATAACTTATCAATAGAGGAACAGTTCGAATTCAGGGAAAAAAGAAGCACAGTCCATCAACTCATCAGAATGACAGCTTACATCTCAAACCACTTTAACATCAACAAATCAACCGCAATAGTATTGCTTGACATAGAAAAAGCATTCGACACAGTCTGGCACAAGGGGCTTATCACTGTACTAATAAACTTAGTCTTTCCTCAATACCTAATCAAATTAATAGATAAATATCTAACAAATAGAAACTTTAAAGTAATAATAAAAAACACAAAATCTAGAAAACAAAACATAGCAGCAGGAGTTCCACAAGGGTCAATACTGGGACCAATACTCTTTTTATACTATATAAACAACATTCCAACCAATCCAAGAACACAAATTGCGTTATTTGCCGATGATACCGCTCTCGTCGTTGCATCGTGGTGCAAAAAGAATGCAGTCAGACTAATCCAAGAACAATTAGACAGTATCTTAGAATTCTTTACCAAATGGAAAATCGAAATAAATGAAAACAAGACAGAACTAATTATTTTTAGTAAAAAAATTAGTAAAACATTTAGAAATAAGAAAATAAAACCAGAAGATCTCACTATTGAAGTAAATGACACAATTATTGAACCAAAGAACCAAGTTAAACACTTATGCGCAATACTTGATAACAAACTAACTTTTAAAAATCACATTATGTATACATATGAAAAAGCAAATAAAATGAAAGGAATCCTTCTTCCACTTATTAATAGAAACAGTAAATTAAGTTTAAAAAATAAAATAATTTTATACAAAAGTATGATCAAACCAATACTTATGTATGCTGCACCGATGTAGAGTGGTACATGTGATACTAATCTAAGAAAAATAAAAGTATTAAAAAATAACATTTTAAGAATGATAATTAACGCACCACCTAGAACATCGAATAAAAAACTACATGATAAGTTAGGTTTAAGAGAAATATATCTAGATATTAAAAAACAAACAGAAACCTTTTATGATGAACGAATAAATCACCTTAGTAAGTATTCTTAATAAACATATTTATAAAAGTATAAATAAAGTACCTTTCAACATAAAACATAAACTTCCAAATAGTCTGATACTTCAGTAATCTAGCATAAGCTATAAAAGTTTGTAAATAATGTAATTATTTTCTTTGTAAATATTAGCATGTAAGTTTAGAGTTAAGTAATAAAGAGGCTAAGTGGATTTTTAGCAAATTTTACCACAAAAAATTCATCAACATTAAAATATTACGATGTTACTCAACAATCAAATGATCCGTGAATGCTCTCACAGAGCAATAAACTATCTAAAAATCAAAAATTAAAAATGTACTACCATGTATAAGAATTTATAAGATTAATAAAGAGATTTTTAAAACTAAAAAAAAAAAAAGTATTTTGCTACTAAGGATATTTTTTTTGATAATCAAAATACTTGGTATTGTACTACTAAGAATACGTGATATTTTGATAATCACAATAAGTTTACTGATTATCACAATACCTAGGTATACTGATTATCAGTATACCAATATAACAGACTATTAGATGTTTATAACCTCACTTTACTGGCACAAATCAATTGACTTATAAAACTAACAAAACAAATAAAAATTAAAATTAAAAGTGTAATAATAAATTTTTTTCAAGCTAATATAATAAATATTAGTTGAATTATATTTTCATCAGTGCATAAATCAAATAAACTGACTGACAGTGTTAAAACGTCGATGGCAGTGACAGCGCACATATTATAGTATTACTGCGCAGAGTATAGGTTTTGAACTGACTTATATTTTGATAATCACAATACGTGGTATTTTGATTATCAAAATACCTGATATCCTGATTATCAAAATACTTTTTTCTCAGTGTATAAAAATAATTTCTATAACCCTTCTAAGAAACTTATCTAACATAGGTTATTATTTTGGTCAATTTCTACAAATTGACTTATATTAATTTATACAATTTTATGTTATTATTTTATACGATTTCTATAACGATTCCTGTTTAATGAAACATGTTAGTTGAAGTATTTATTTCTGGAAAAAATAAAACATTAGAAAATTTTAATCAATTTCTTCTTACTTTCATATCTAGCCTAGTACGGTCATATATGACCAGATCAAGCCATGTATAGCCAGATATAAAAATTGGGCATATCAGGAAAAATTTTTTACGGGAAGGCACGGTCTATAGAGTTAAAACAAGAAAGACACAGTTAATCCGGCCAGTGCAGCACAGTGGATACAATATTCGTAAGTCCTAACATAGCCTTCCGTTCTTCTTTTCACCCCAACATCAATGAAGTTTGTTGTATAGTTGAGATCGGCGCACATGGCGCGTGTGTATCGAGGTTGAGTTAGTGACGGGCGGGCTGTCGCCAGTATGTGCCAGCTGTTTCTTTACTACCCGGTATTTTCTCCTTCACCCTCTCAGTCTAAACTGTATCCTACTTGGAAGCCACTTCCTGGTCTCACCCACTCATACCTACCCGGTCTACTGTTCCCGTTCTATATTCACTTCTACTTGTGCCTCAAACCCTGTGTGCTGTTTCAATGTTTGTCTCTGGCTCTGGCCTAGCTCTTTTCGAATCAACTCGACTCAACTCCTATCCACTCCACTCTACTTCACTCCACTACTCAACTCAACTCTACTCTATTTCTATTTCGCAGGGCTCATATCTATCCCATATCAAGCTTTAACAATCTTGTACGGTGGGACAAACTAGAGTTGTTGGTATATATTGAGATATTGTTACTATCCCAACGGCCAGCTGTCACGCCGTTCGGCATATCATCGAAATTCTTTTTAAAATTTTTTATGTCTTATCTTTTATCTTATATATTATTTATCCTGGGGATTATAATATCGACTTGAAACTTTTTTTTATATACGGACGTACATAACTAACTTTTCGGAAGGTTGCTAGCTATATTCTTACGTTTTTATTAAAAATATAAGCTATTTTTAAGTGAATATAAAGTTTGTATTTTTTTATCGGTTATACAAACTTTTAACAGATGAGATCATGGGCATATACTTTATTATTTCAAACACTTATTTATATTTTCTCTTTAACTGACATAGTTTCATCTAAATTGAATTTTATTTTTGAGTAAAAAAATTACTTGTGAAATTTAACTGGACCTCAAAATGTAACTGTCCATCATAAAGCATTAATTATCAACTTATAGGACATACATTAAGCTAAAATCATAAAATTACGACTATATTGGTTTTTATTATTTATTTTCCGCCCTTGAATTGATGATATAAACCGCATAATCTGCGGATTAATCATCCGCACTCATGAAATCGAATGTTTAGTTAGCTTTTTATACATACGAGTCTTGAGACCATTCTCTTATGCGAAAAAATTTTGTCCCGCCCCAAAACATACGATGTACTTAAAAAAAAAAACGCATAAAGCGTTAAATAAATAATCACTCTTACGTAGGATCGAACTTTGACCTTGTAATTAAGGTGGTATTATAATCTTGAGGCATGAATTTAAGGCATTCTTTCCAGTCAAATAAAGAAAATCTGAAAGATGATTGAACATGCAGGCCATCCCTGGAACTTCTCGCTATGTACAAATAAAATAAATAAAATGTATTATAAATAAAATGTACAAATGTACAAATATAAATAATGCTGTGAAGCGGGAAAGAATAGGAGTTACGGTAATTATTACGTGAAACGTTCCACATTCACGTAACAGGATATTGGTAGGGAAGGATTGAGAAAGGAATGTGGAGAGGATCATCTTAATGTGAGTTTATAGAATATGCGAGAAAAAATTATTAGATAGCTCGGACTGGGATTCGAACCCAGAATCTTCCGAAGACATGTCGGCTACTCTACCATTTGAGCTATCTGGTCTATACTAAATTTCCTTTCGCTTATTCCATATACATTAAGCCACACTGTCCATCTTACACATTATGCACCCTAGTTGACATAATTCTATTCCTTCTATTCATCGGAATCAAAAAAAATGTCAGAATATCCAAAATAGCACGCCGCTAGTACTCGTATTTTTATAAAAATTAATAAGGAAATAAAAAACTATTTTAAGAAATAGTAATAGAATCTAAGAAAAAAAATTAAAATTGAATTTGGCGCTTCTAACACGAACACGCTTTGAACGTTGCGAACATGATGTACTGTATATGCAGTGATTTATTCTGATATTTTACAAAAAAGAGAGAGTTTGAGTATTTAAGGATTGTTATGAAAAAGTTGTTTAACGGCGAATAGTTATTAAAAAAAGTGTTGTTTTGGCATAATCATGAATGATCATACAAATCCATATACGGTCAGGCAGGGTTATACTCACTTTTTTAGCTTGGTCAAGCTTGAATCATGCATGAACGTTCAAAGCTTAGTAAAATCGTGTATGATAATCTCTACCGCATTAAAAGATATCATGCATGATCAAGCTAGACCAAGCATGAATCATGCACGATCAGGCTTGATCAGGCAAATTACTTGTATAGTCATACAAGGTCATACTCCTTCATACACCTTGTGCACAACCACGCATGCTGAAAAATACATAATTGAGTACCTTACACAGTCATATATTATTCATGCATGATCATGAATGATTCATACATGATCCTATCTGTTTCATGCTTGGTTATGCGAAAAAATTTGTTTCAAAAGTTTTGTAAAATTCAAAATTCTACTATTTTCCGAAGCTTTCAAGTTTGTTTTTAATATCTCATAAACTATTATACTTATAAGTATCATTCTGGCTCTGCGTCGAAGAGGACAATTACGGCAATGAAAAAACATATATTTTGAATAATCAAAAACTTGCTGAAGTTTGAAATTCAAATAATTAAAATAATCAAAGTCATGTTTTCATTTGACTCAATTTTTCTGTTATAATATTTTTAACTGATCTTATAAGATCCTGAAACTCCAAATAAGGGATTTTTTCGGTTCCTGAATTATTAATTTATGAAAATTGAAAGAAAAAAAATTGTTTTTAGTTTTGTTTTGCAAAACAATTTCATGAAATTAATGAAATCGACGAATTGTTTGAATGAAATATTTATTTAATTTATTAAAAAATTAAATAAAACTTAGAATTTTTCGGGAATTTCCCGAAGTTCGACGGCCCGCGATAGGTGGCGATAATTCGCGAATAATTATCGCTTCGAGTAAAAACTTTTGGGTTGATGAAGCCCAATAGTATATTACGACCCAAGGCCAGAAAGTTGGATTTCCTGGGGTATGGGCATCCAACATTCTGGTCATGGGTTGTATACTATTTTTCTTGTTCTCCAGCCGAAAGTACGCAACCCCGAGAAAGGGGTTTTGCAAAACCGAGGCGAAGCCGAGGTTTTGCTGGTCGGGCGGGCATAATAAAAAAGTAAAAATTAATAAATAAAAAAAAAAATTGGGAAAACGGTTGACCCTGAAGGCCATCCCTGCAACTTACCGCTAATTCCATACCTAGGCGCTTAAAATTGAAATTATGACGTTTTGAGCTCTCCGAGCTCGAAGAGATAGCTTTCTTATGCTTTTGAGCTCTTCGAGCCCAAAAGTCTTATCAAAGTTCGATGAAACACAATTTTTTTAATTTTCAAACTGCTGTAACTTTTGAATAAATCAACCGAATTTCACGCGGTTGGCGGCGATCGATGAAGTTTTTTGAGCTCTATAAATAATTTTCAACAAAAAAATTGATCTGATGGAAAATTTCAGAGTTATTATAAAAAATCACTTTTTTCGACAACAATATCTCACAAACGCATCAACCGATTCTGACACTTTTGGTGGCGAACGATGCGGGTTTTCAAGGTTAAGAGCTGATTAGTTTTTGAGGTTGATCGGTTCAGCCAATTCGGAGATATTTTGAAAAAATGAAAAAAAAACAACTTTTTTTTTTCACTTTTTTTGCAATTTCTCGAAATCTACTGGTTCGAATCGGTTCAAACTTACAGGAAATCTAAGTTTGGCGAAGACCTTTCGAATGATACCAACTGCGATCAAATCGGTCAAGCCGTTCAGAAGTTATAAGAGGTTTACACACACACACACACACACACACACACACACACACACACACACACACACACACACACACACACACACACAGACGTACGGACATCATCGTAAAAATAGTCAGGAAAGCTTCTTAGGGCTTCAAAACGTCGAGATCTGTTGAAACCTCGATTTTTGCAAAACGGGGTAAAACCAATAACTTCCCGATTTTTCGAAAATCTTCGATTTTCTTAGCGGGAAATTAAAAATAAGTTAAAGTTTACTAACAAATGCTCTGATTAAGAGAGATAACATTCACAGAACTCGTGACAAATATTTAAACTCGATTTAATAACAAAATTAAGATCTATCAAGCTAGCATGGACTCGTCCATCAGGCATTGACTTATTATTCAAGCCACAAAATTTATTTGTGGTGCTAAATTTGTTGCTTTTTTGTTGCTAATTAGTTGCTCTATTTAGAATATTGTTGCTTGTTTAAATTCCAAGAAATCAATAATAATGACCGTCCAAGATGGGCTTTGCCACTGCTAGCTTGATATGCCTACAAAATTAATTTTTTTAAGTTGATTAAAAATTAGTTTTTAATTAGACGGCCAAGAAAGATTGAAATTAAATTATTAGAAGCTTGTAGAGTACATGGATTGTTTTATAAACATTGCTTTACTAGTTGTCAAAATATAAAAGAAAGCAAATAAAATCTACAAAACTTTTATATTTTATTTTCTAAAATTTTTATACAAATTATTTGTGCAATATTATTATTAAATAGTTCATTAACAATAATCTAGTTAGAAACTATTTTTATTTATTTGACATTTTTTGGTTAGTTTATGTGCTGACATGTTACATACAGATGATGGTGTGATTATTATATATATATATACAGTTGAAACTCGCTGTATAGGCCGGTCGCGCCACGAAAATACGAAACAAAGCGAGGTTCTGTGCTGCCGGCCAGAAAATATGCGTAGCGCGCATGCGTTAGAGCAGGCCATAAAAGTTGCTCTTCCTGGAGTAAAGTGCGTCCCGGAAGAGCGTACTTTCGGCTAGGAGAGCAAGAAATAGTATATTACAACCCAAGGCCAGAAAGTTGGATTTCCTGGCGTATGGGATATGATGGCCGAGGCGTAGCCGAGGCCATCATATCACATACGTCAGGGTATCCACATTCTGGTCATGGATAGTATATTATTTTTCTTGCTCTCCAGCCGAAAATACGCAACCCCGGGGAAGGGGTTCTGCAAAACCGAGGCAAAACCGAGGTTTTGCCGGGCATGAGGGGGGCGCCGCCCGACTTTTGCAAAGCCGAGGCTTTGCTGGTCGGGGCGGGTATAAAAAAAAAAAATAAAAGTTAATAAATTGAAAAAAAATGTTATTTTAAACTTTACTAACAAATGCTCTGATTAAGAGTGATATCATGCACAGAATTTGTCACAAATATTTAAACTCATTCTAATTACAGAATTTATTTTTTTAAGTTGATTAAAAATTAGTTTCTAATTAGTAATCGACGGCTAAGAAAGATTGAAATTAAATTATTACAAGTTTGTAGAGTACATGGATCGTTTTATAAACATTGCTTTACTAATTATCAAAATGTAAAAAAAAGCAAATAAAATTCACAAAACTATTATGTTTTATTTTTAAACTTTTTATATAAATTATTTGTGCAGTATTATTATTAAATAGTTCATTAACAATGATCTAGTTAAAAATTATTTTTATTTTTGACATTTTTGGTTAGTTTATGCGCTGACATGTTACATACAGACGATGTTGTGACTGTTATATATACAGTTGAAACTCGCTGTATAGGCCGGTCGCGCCACGAAAATACGAAAGAAAGCGAGGTTCTGTGCTGCCGAGCCAGAAAATATGCATAGCGCGCATGCGTTAGAGCAGGCCATAAAAGTTGCTCTTCCTGGAGTAAATTGCTGCCAGGAAGAGCGTAATTTCGGCTAGGAGAGCAAGAAAAAGTTTTTTGCCGTTGAGCAACCTTTTTCCGGGTTTAATTTTCTCGACTGGAAACTTCTGGCCAAGGAATTGAAGAGGGTCCACTCTACCTGGTGCGGATTACGACACATCAGGTAAGTGAAATTTTCACCCACGAGTCAAAGGCGACTGTCCACCTGGAGGTCTTAAGCCAAAAGGTGGTAGGCACCACAGCCGAATAGGTGGGGGCAAGGTGGATTTTATTCACTCTTCCCTTAAGTATCGCAGAATAAGGCCTGCGGGGCGGCACTAGCACCCGTCAGGAGCTGGGCACCAGAGGGCCGACGGAGGGGAATTAGCCACGCGATTTGTATGCGACGGGAGAACGATATTACCGATGACGGTAATAAAAACTGTATACGACGCGTATGTGTGGGTTTTGTTTGATTACACGGAGAAAAACATTTTGCTATAGGAACTCTATAGTAGTTAGTTAGTTGTAAAAAGTTCCAGTAGGTTAACGTATTCTTATAGTAACAATACCGTTTGGCTCCTGCAACTCTACATCGTTGAGCTCTGAGAGCTAAACGTTATTCACCTCTCACAACTCTATAGTTGTGGTAACTCTACAGTTACGTTATCAGAACGAAATTTTTTTTCCGTGTAGTTATCGTTTCATAAAATGTATAAATTTAATGTTTTGTAATGTTTATTATAATAAAGAGGTCCTGTTTGTTAGTAATGCTAAATTTTCGAGTTTGAGTTGATTAAAATTACCCTCGTTAGAATCCTGGACTCCCGCGAACTAAATCGAGCCGGGAGTAAAATAAGTCAAAAAGTACCCGTTACAAAATGTTTTCAAAGAACAAAAAATAAAATAAACTTTGTAACATTATTAGTTGCAGAGATTGAGCATATTCTAATTTTCCATTAGTATTTTTTATCGATGTTTTTTATTTATTGCTTTAAATTGAAAAATTATTATTTGAATAACTTTACTTTATTTGTATATAGCAAAAAAAATTCACAACCTTGAAAAAAAATAAAAAATCTTAAAAATTTCAGGATTTTTGAAGGTCAGTTAGAGGTAGTAATTGACAAAATTGATACAAACAAAAATATATAACATCCATTCATAAATACTTTCGACTGGACTTTTTCTCATAAAAATAGTATATTACATAGGCTGGCAATGGCCTGGTCGGCTCGGTGCTCGCTTTTCGAAAGAGTGGGACCCGGGTTCGATCCCAGCACGCACTGTTCCGTCGTACGATTAGTTTTATTAGAAAATTTTAAATTAATTAAATAATTTCATATTTTTATTTGTATATTCGAAAATTATTATTTAAATCGGTAAATAATAAATACTATATTTTATTTTAAATTCAAACCCGTATTTTTAAGTATTTCATGTTATCTAAAAAAAAAAAAAAAGATTTATTCATTTGTTTAATTTTATTTATGGCTGTAAATTTCCCAGCCTAGGTATTGCAATAGCAGTCTAAACAATTTTTTTTTGCTCCTTTATATTTTAGTTATTTTCTAGATTTAGAACAGAAAATGAATTTTTAATGGTAATTTTGGGATATTTTCTTAAATAGTTTTTAATCTGCTTATGGTCATAAATTTGATACCTGGGTTATATTACTTTGGGTTTTACTTTTGGTAAATTTCGTATTTTTAATCTTTTATTGCTTACTAAGTTTAGAAATATTTTTTGTAAACGTATCGCCCATCCAGGTAAAAATCTTAGCATCCGTATTCCCTTTCCTGCTTATTTTCCAAACTGCATAGCTGGCAGTTATCCCGCCTCCAAATTATTTCCTGGTTAACTATTCGTTGCCAAATATTCCTACTCTAATTTTTTCTACTTGTAATTGTAACGCCTAATTCTTACTCTCCTTGTAACAATTTTTGTATTTTTCTAAGTTAGTTATTCTTACATACTTTGTAGCGCACAGTTGCATTTCTTTACTTTAAATAAATTAAAGTTAAACTCAACCTCATGGTTTTTACTTAGTGCAACATCTATTATATCAGTCTTGCATTTATTAATTGTGAACTAAACGTTTTATTCACAATTTATTTGAGTAACTCATTTACTTGATATAAAATATAAGCTTAATTTTATACGTAAAATTTTATATACTTGCGGTAAACCAATCGCGAGTCAAAACACGCACCAATATTTTTCAGTGATTATAATTAAAAATATGTGCGGTACGTTACGTTGCCAGCCTCTGGAAGTGGTAGAGATAGCCGGGCGACACACGTCTGACTTGGGCGACCATACATTTAAGCAACAACTTGAATGGGTGACCACTCTAGTCAACGTTGGCTAGCGCGAGGGATCTCTGCACACTAGGAGAGGGGCCTAATGCTCCAGTGGTCGATAAAGAAGAGTTTCTTATCAATCACTGTAGACTTAGCCCAGCTCTGACTGCACTATCATGGGTTTTCTCTGTGGTTTCCCCATGATTCTGTTCCAACAGCCTGAGAAGGTGAGGTTCAGGGTGAATACGGTACAGAAAGCACAAGTCGGACCACAGCCGCAATAAAGAGGGAGATATAGAATGGAGATAAAGTGGGGATATCAGCCTTGTAAAAACCAGATAACGGTATACAAGTAAAACTCAAAATAATAATAATAATAGTATATTACATACCTAAAGTAAGAAATGTCTCAGATCACATATAATTGTTGGCTAATTCGAAGCTGGGATCTCACTGCGCTGAACGAAGTTGGCGCTTTCCGCCTCCGCCGAGAAGAAAAATAGTATACACACCTTGGGCAGTAAATAAGAAAAATCTCTCTAAGTAATAAGGTGGGTCAGCGTGGTTAACGCTCATCAAAGACCAGATGTCTAATAGTATAGTTTTCAGTGAAAGAAACAATCGATTACAACTAAATAATAAAAGACAAAAACCGTGATGGACAAAGAAAATTTTTTTTCATAAAAATTTTTTGTTATCGTTATTTTATTCTCCATGCATGATTATACCTGGTCATGCACGATGATGCTTCAGGCTTTCTGAATATTCAGGCATGGTCATGCATGAGATTAACACGTGGTCTTGCATGATCATATATGATGATTTTTTCCCGGGTCGGTAAAGTAGTAACATGACTAAATAAAAGGAGAAAAATTTTTTCAGAAACGAATTAAAATTAGCGTAAAAAGATGAAACGCAGAAATTAACAGTTGTGTAGATTTTCTTTCAAATAATATAAAAGAGTGGTGTTTGTATAAAAGAAAAAGTTTAGAAATTAAAATAGATAAAAAGTGACGTGTTAACAAATTTCAAATAAAAAAGAAATATACGGACATTGTGTAAAATGTTTTGTACAGGTGTGGCTCTTCGTAATGTTTTACGATATAACGCACTGTTATGTTCTTATGTATAGTATGGGTATATAAAGCTCTTTGTACATATAAGGGAATAAGCCAAAGAGGCAAGAGCAACAAAAATGAAATAAAAACGACAAAAACAAATGAAATAAAATATAATAAAATAAAAAAGAGTAGATGTGAGCACACGTGTACGAATCCTCGCTTACGTTAGTCCTTATATCTCCAGTAAAGGGGGCAAACACCGCCACATTACGATTTCAATCTCAGAGAGACCTTTGCATTTTATGGAGTTACGCCGTTTGCACGAGCCCAACTGGAATATTGAACGTCGAGTTTTACCTCGAGCTCAACTACTTGCTTCCAGCCACAATCAAGTGTCAGATGATACCATTCAAATTTTTTTTATTTTCCCCCTTCGCTTATGCTTTTATTTTATTTTATTTATCATTTTTTAATTCTTACCTTATACACTTTTTTAACTCACCACGGTCTGGCCATTCTTCAGTAAGACTCGACAATACAGCCCAAGAATCTGAAGCAGGCAAGATGCATCATACATATTATTTCTTCAGGCAACACGCTTTTAAATAAAAAAGAAAAAAAAGTATTAAAAATGACACTCTTTTTTTCTCCATCGTAGAGTGTAGATATATATATATATATATATATATATATATATATATATATATATATATATATATATATATATATATATACTTCTGCTATATATATATATATTTATAAAAATGTACGATATAGCGTATAGATATGAGCATAAAACGGTATAACAGTCGAGAATCACCGCTATAGTTTTTATTTTTATACATTATACGCCCACGGTGCTTAATTGTTGTTCATACTTGTCGTCTGTTTCTCGTTCATTTACCAAAGGACAATATCTTTTCTTAAAGCCTCAGTATTTTTTTAATTTATGTTTTTGTAAACCCGAAACGTTTTACATTTGTTAAAATTCATTTTCACAAAGTCGTTTTTTTCTTTTTATTTTTTTAATAAAAATATTAATTGAAATATGTAATTAAAAACCATTTTCTGAGTCGACTTGTGGATAAATTATAATTTAAAATCTATAAGTGAAATTTATCGGATCTTCAATCTAAAATTTTCCATTTTTCACACTTATTAAAAAATTAACTTGATAAAGAGAAAAATTCTTGAATTACGCAAAATTTACTTGAACCAAAAACAATTTCTTAATTCAAGAAGTTTTTTCTTCAATCAAGTTAATTCCTTTTATCAGTATATAGTCTGCTTCCTTCAAGTTGATTCCTCTTTAAATCTCAAACAAATTTATCTTAGCCGAAATATCTCAAAAATAACATCTCAGTGGAAAATATCTCAGATTGATATCTCTGAGCTTTAATTCTGAACAATTTATACGTCAGATAAACAAATCAGAAATATTGTAAACCGGAGAAAAATCTATGACTGAAATTTTTTTAATCTTCAATCCTAAATTTAAAATATTTAAAAATCTAACTGCTTTAAATTTTTCACATACATTTCTTTTCACAGCTATCGATCTGAAAATTCAGGGATTCAATTTTCAAATCGTTTACGTGTCAAAAACGGCCACTCGGTATCTGAAATAAAAGCAGATTTCTTAGTATTGAATTTTTTAGCTTTATTGTACATTCAACTTAATACTCCAATTGAAGAGGTAAAAATTATTGTTAATTAAAAAAAAAGAAAAGTATCTAACTTAAAGCTTATTTCATTTCATCAGTAACTAGGAATTCAAATTGTGCTCGTGAGCGCGCACTTTAGTCCTAAACCAATAAAGAATCAGGGTCCATTTTTTCGATTAGTATCGAGAATTTCGATACTAAACTAACTTCAATTTAATCATAAATTTTATATTATAGGATTATATACATTTATCCATTTACTTCTGTCATTTAAGTTACTTGATAGAAAAAAAAACCGCCAAAATAGCGTTTTTTCATTTCGTCTTTTAAAAATATCAAACCACCACAATTTCTTAATAAATCAACTGATTTTGCCGAAAATTGCATCATGAGATCAAATAAAATAGTCAGATTTGCATCAAAGTCTATAGAAAAAAAAATAAAAAAAGGATTATTTAAAAAATAATGAAACCGTTTTTAATAACTCAAAAACTGTCTCTTTAGCATATTCACCATACAATAAAAGATCCAATAAAAGATTAAATATCCGAGTAAATGAGAGTAGAAAAAAAAACTAGTCGATCGAAATGTTTTTTATCTTCGCAAGCAAACTATAAGCGGCTATTACCTTGGATATTTTTTAATACCCACCATTGAGAGTTTGTTTGCCAGTGAGAATGCAGAGTGTGCAACGAGTAGTCTGTATATATGTCTACGTCTACGTCGTCGTAGGCTGCCGCACAATGCCGGGGAAATTAATCGCTAAAAATCTGGGTACAATGTAAACGTAAAAGAGTCATACCTTTACTACCACATCCACGCATCCATCCAAACATACGAATGAGGGAAAAGCACCATTCTAAAGAGAGACCGAGCAGTCAGTTTATGAAGAAAAAAAAGTATGAATTCACCGCGAGGGCATAAGTCAGCGATTTTTCTCGGTACATTCAGTCGATGGGGACGGGGCACATGAACGGCCACATGATATGTCACCAACACATTCACCAAAACTCACTGCTCACTATACTCACTACTCAGTGCAGTCCACACCGGAAGACTGCCTCACACGGTTGCTTTTTCTTCATCATTTTATTTTATTATTTTGAGTCATTCGGTGCCTTTACTTATATATATATATATATATATGTCGAGTTTCTTAGACTGGCCGCTGTATGTCATCCTGTCCCACGTTATCTCAAAATCCTTTCTCTTTCTCGGCACCAGAAATAGTGCCAGTAGGTTTCCACCCCCAACTGGGACTGGGACTAAGTCTAGTACTAGTTATAGTCTACTGGGGTGGAACAGTAGTAAAAATGAGAGAAACATTGTCCTTATCGAGGAATAGAACTGAGGGTATAAAGTGTAGGAGAGAAAGAAGACGTTCCCCTCTCTCTCTTGCTTCCCTCATATTATGGTTCGTTCCTCTCCTATGTTCTATGTTCTGGTAGCAGACTACCAGGTTTTGTAATCTACATTTCCTCTTGTTCTGCCTCCTTCTCATTGTCGTCGTGTTTAAATAGACGATCATGACTAGACGCCACGCAGACAAAGAGACTGAGAGAAGTAGGACCAAATTGTTAGGACCATCAAGGGCAATCTTACAAATATATAGATGTAAATATGTTTTACTCGGTTATTGTTACTTATAGGAATTCGATAGGACAAGATGCGCGATCTCCCTGACGACCGTTCCCCAGTTTACTAACAAACATTGATAGCAAAACGGAAAGGGACGTGATAAAAAGGTAAACGTTGTTATACATACTTATGACCCGATTTCGTTTTGAATAATGACACTCGGGAAAGATATTCTATTGCTTTTGTCGTACAGCTGGGCATATATCGATACTACAATTCTAATACATCGTATCCCACAAAATTTGACAAATTGTCTTTTTTTAAAAAATACAATCATAAAAATATTATGCAAGTCATATGAAAATTTTAAAGGTCTAATAGTTTAATAACTATTTTTAAATAAATATTTTCATCCGTCGAATCCCATTTAATAAATATTAAAAATGAACCGTTATTCTTGTGGGATACGACGTAGTAGAATGACAATGTCGATATGTCCCAAGACTATTTTCGAAAACTCTTTCTTCATTAACTGTTCTGTATTATTTAATGTATGTCGATAAGTTTTTTACGTATGTCGATAAGTTATTTCACAGTATGGGTTAAAAATTTATTCGAGTTAATGCGCTTAATATGTTAAAAAATGTTGGTGCATAAATTATTTTTTAAGTGATTCGAGAATTGGTTATAAGAAATTGATTTGATTTTTAAGTACATTTAATATAATTTTGTATCTGCTACCGATTTTTTTTCGGTAGCAGCCCAGTAGCATCCTGAAAAATCGGTAGCCTCTACCGAAAAAATCGGTAACCTCTACCGATTATTTTTCCGTGTTGTAAGGATGTTTTCTCTTCTTGCTGTTCTTACTTGAACCTATTTTTATTTTATAAATTTTCTTTATTTTCATCAATTGTTGTTACATATGTGCGTTCATTAGATTACAATTTTTTTTTTTATTTATACGACTTTACCAAATGTTTATTTTGCAGTTTAAAATCGAGGTTTATAATATGTAATGGGTTAAAATTGTGGAGAAGTTTGAAAAAAACCACTGAGCTGCTTGGACCCGACAAAAGATAATTTATAGTACCAAATGTAATATCAGAAATACTGGATAGGATATTGATGTTGTTAATATCTAAAAAGGAAATCACAAGTCAGATAATTTAAGTGTTCTGTTTATTAATCTACCTACTACTTGAGCCTCTCACCCCACTCATTCATACTTGTACACTGCTAGTTACAAAAAATAAAAACTCCACGGTGACCATAAGACTAAAAAAAATAAGCCTAATTTTACAACTCTACACAAATTGTAATGATAATGGGAAAAAAAATCTTTCAGTTGGTTTAACAAATCAATTTAGTTGAAATAAAAAATCGGTTTGTTGAAACATCGAAATTGCTTCGTTTGAATAATGAATACTTTTGTTAGAATTATAATCAACATTTTGTTAACCGTATTTCTATATAAATATTTATTACCTCAATCATCGTTGGGGATAATAATCAAAATATTTTCTTAGAACCTCATTAAAAAAATTAGAAAAACGGTGAGACCCTGCAGGCCATCCGTGCAACTTCCCGCTAATTCCATACCTAGGTGCATAAAACTGCACTAATGACGTTTTTGAGCTCTTCGAGCTCAAAAATACAATTTATGTGTTATTTTGAGCTCTTCGAGCTCAAAAGTCTGATACACGGAGAAACAAATTTTGCTATAGGAACTCTATAGTAGTTAGTTAGTTGTAAAAAGTTCCAGTAGGTTATCGTATTCTTATAGTAACAATACCGTTTGGCTCCTGCAACTCTACATCGTTGAGCTCTGAGAGCTAAACGTTATTTACTTCTTACAACTCTACTGGATAGTTCTAAGACTATAACAAATTTTTGGCAGTCTGCTTAGTAATTTTTTTTACGATTTAGCATTGATAATTTAATAAATAAATGCGGCAGAACGAATTTATATTGCCAACAATAATTGTATATGACAAATAGGAATAGTATTATAATAGAAATAAAATAATAATAGAACTTATATTACAAATAAAAATTATTTGTAAAATAAAAATATGATCGTCATAAAATTATTTTATTTTTTTAATTATATCAATAAATATTGGACATAAAATCACTACCGAATATGTACAAGAAAAGATAAATAAACGAAAACAAATTTCATCTTGTGTTAAATCGGGTCTTTTTAATGTATTCCAATACCTTATTACTTATCACAATATATTCAACTAATAAATTAAATTAACAGTCACTGCAAATGAACCTTGAAAAACCATAAATACAAAACTGTTCTAACGAAATTAAATTTCACAAAAAAAAACCTATTTCCTTAAATAAATAAACTGGAAACTTAATTGTCCTCATATATTTTTAATAATATGGATGAGTAACAAAATAATTCTGTTTGTCATTTTAGAAGGTTATGAAACATGTCAGCGCACTCCACTACTGCGCAACGTAGGGCGCTCCCAACTATAGCCGACAACGGAACGCCCATTAAGGCGCCCATTTGGGCGCTCTCGTACGGAAGCCTGGTTGGCTCACCGTCAACTTACGAAAAAGTGGCGCTCCTTTCGCCCACAAGTTAACTAGTGCACGAGTCCACTTGTGCACTTGTGTGTGGAGGCGACGCGACAGTAATAGAAACGCGCTTTTCGAAGGTATCGCCATTTTGGCATGCGCAAATTCAAAAATAACGTGTTATTTTGTTATTGTTTACGTTACGCTACAACAGTATAGACATTAATATTGGAAACTTAAATTTATTTTAATTTATCAATTGCTATTGCTGTAAAATCGCTCTTCAAATACTGTCGCATCGCCTCCACAAGTTCACAAGTGCACTAGTGGACTCGTGCACTTGTGGAGCGATTTTACAGCAATAGCAATTAATTAATCAAAATAAATTTAAATTTCCAATATTAATGTCTACATTGTTGTAGCGTAACGTAAACAATAACAAAATAAGACGTTATTGTTTAATTTGCGCATGTCAAAATGGCGAAACCTTCGAAAAGCTCGTTTCTAATACTGTCGCGTCGCCTCCACAAGTGCACAAGTGCACTAGTGGACTCGTGCACTAGTTAACTTGTGGGCGAAAGGAGCGCCACTTTTTCGTAAGTTGACGGTGAGCCATCCAGGCCATCCGTTTGGCTCTGAGAACAATCCCGTAGAGCTCTGAGAACTCAACAACATTGAGTTATCAGAGCTAAATAACATTATGTTACTGTAACTCTACAACGAATAGTAAACTGTGTATAGTTGTGGTAACTCTACAGTTAGGTTACCAGAACGAAATTTTTTTTTCCGTGTAGAAGTATTATAGAACAATATTTTTTAAATTTTGAAACCGCACTAACTTTCAAATGAATCAACCGATTTTCACGCGGTTAACAGTATTTGACGCAATTTTTTTAGTTTCATGAAGAATCTTCAAGTGAGAATTGATAAAACTAGGAAATTTGAAGTAATTCCAAAAAAACACTATTTTGGTTTTCTTTCGTTCATGATATTTCTTGAACGAATTAACCAATTTTGACCGGCCTGACGGCGATCGACGTAATTTTTTCATGCTAATAGCTGATTAGTTTTTTAAATCGATCAGTGCAGCCGTTTAAAAGTTATTCCAAAAAATGTCGGAGTTATGTTAAAAAAACACTTGATTCCAAATATTTTATCGAGGACATCTCTCGAACCAATCAACCGATTTTCACGTTTTTGGCGGCGATCGACGCGGGTTTTTAAGCTCTGAAATTATTCTATGTCATTAAAAACGATTCGAGAAGAAATGACGAAGTTATGTCAAAAAAACACTTTTTTCGGTTTTCTTTCGTTCACGATATCTCTCGAACGAGAATATATGGCGAGGCTTTCGCCTACCTCCGAAGAGGCCGTTTCCTGGGCTCAAAAGAGCTATACACGCACGTATATCTATCCTACCCTCACATAGGAAATACACAGCCAAGTTTGCCGGCAAGGAAAAACCCTGTCCTCAAGCATTTACGCTATCATAGGACAGATGTGAATTGAGTTGAATTTAATGTCAATCTGTCCTCGTACTTAGTTAACTGTATCAACCCATTCAACGACTGTGTTAGCCTGATCGGTAATATAATGACAACCCGATCAGCTACCAGCGGGGCCCATGCGGGGAGGTGCAGCCGTAAGACCTGTTTGAGCCATAACACTTATCCCCCCTTACAAGAGTCTCGTTCGTTCTTCTGTCTAGTCTAGTCCCCGAATCTTTGACCTTACCTGCGTTGCCAAATTATTTTGACAACGTCACGAGGCCTTGCTCAGATATCTCTCGAACGAATCAACCGATTTTGACCGGATTAGCGACGATCGGCGTGGTTTTTCAAGCTTAAAGGCGGATTAAGTTTTGGAGTTGATCGATAGAGCCGTTTAAAAGATATTCCAAAAAAACCACTTTCAAAAATGATTTTTTTCTTATTTTTTTGAGATTTTTCAAAATTTCTCAAAATCTATCGATCCGAATCGTTTCAAATTCTCAGGAAATCTAAGTTTGAGGGAACTCTTTAGAACGCCGTTTAGTACGTTCCGATCGGTTCACTCGTTCAAAAGTTATAAGCGAGTCACATAGTCACACACACACACACACACACACACACACACACACACACACACACACACACACACACACACACACACACACACACACACACAGTGACAACCTCGCGGAGATAGTCAGGGAAGCTTCCTGTGACCTTCAAACGTCGAGATCTGATGGAAACTCGATTTTTGCAAAACGGGGTGAAAACAATAACTTCCCGATTTTTGAAAATCTTCGATTTTCTTAGCGGGAAGTTAAAAATTTGGACGAGACCCTTTGATAATCAATTTGTATGATAACAAAAAAATTTCTTGCTATAATTTAAGTTGTTTGCTACCACAACTAATCAATTTTGTTAAATCACCAAATCTATTTTTATGCGAGAATAAATTAAAATGATTACGATAACAATAAGATGAAAATTTTTCTTAAGACAACAGATAAATTTTGTTACTTCACAAACTTATATGTTATCATAACTATTCTTGCTTTGTTAAGGAAAACTGATCAATCTTTTATTATACGTAAACTCATTTACTATTATATATGTTTTTTGTTCTATCTTTTGTTATTCCAACAAAATCATTTCTTTAAGTAATTGTGTAATCAGTAATTCTTCTTCGACAGAAGAAGCACAAGTTTTTTAATCGAATACTAAGTGGCAACCTACATTATTAATGGTATTAAAATTTATTTTTAAACATCCATTACAAGTGATGAATTCTTGATTAAGTTCATTCCCGAATATTGGACTTTGTTCTTCAACGGAGAATCATTCTTTTTTCATGTGCTATTAAAATTGCAAGTTATTATACTGAAATATTAAAAATATGGGTTAAGAGGATTGCAATTATATAACTTAATTTATTAGATTGACAACTATTTATAAATATTCTTGATTAATGATTTATCGTTCGATGGCATTGAGATTATTACTAACGCTTTGCTTGACAGGAAAAAAGTAAAAACTTTAATAGTATATTACACACCTAGGCCAGTAAAATGAGAAAAGTCTCAGATCACATGTTTGTCAACCTCGGCTTCGCCTCGACCAACAACTACATGTGATCTGAGACTTTTCTTTACTGGCCCTATATATTCTTACTATTTACTTTTTTATTAGTTAAAAACAATCATCGACTATGCAAAATTAAAATTTCGATGTTATGTATAATCATAATGTCATAAAAATTAAATTTTAATGTGTAATAAATTATTACTACACGGAAAGAAAAATATGGGAACTGTTCCCATAATTTTATGGGAACAGTTCCCAGGCAATTATAGGAACTGTTCCCATAATGGTATAGGAATGGTTACTATAATTATAGGAATGATTCCTATACAATTATAGGAACCATTCCCATAATATTATAGGAACTATTCCCATAATGATATAGTAATGGTTCCTATATCATTATGGGAACTATTCCCATAATGGTATAGGAAGGATTCCTAGAATATTATAGGAATAATTCCTATACCATTATGGGAATCATTATCAAAATAAAATAAAGATAAAATTTTCGTGCGGAGTGAGTTCGAAATGATTCCTATAATATATACACGGAAAAAAAAATTGGGGCAGCCACATGATTTTCATGTTGTAGGCAATAATAGTTAAAAAACAATAATAATTAAATAATAATAATAATCATAATAACAATAATCCATATTATTAAGAGAATAAGGAAAATTTTGTGGCCAGTGTATTTATGTGATAAAATGGGTTTTTGCTTGGAGTTGTGCCTTTTCAAGGTTTCATATTATTCTCACCAATAGTCAATTTATTATAATAAAATTTAGGCTGAATTCGAAAATGCTCTGTGTCTAGATACATAATGAAGAAATGACCTTGTATCTGGTAAACTATTGACATTTTTTGAAGATATAAGCTCATCCCGATGTTACACTCAAGAGCTTTCTTTTTGAATACCCACATGCATTTTGATATATTTTTCATATATACATATATATATAATATATATAAATATATAAAATATATGAAAAATTGATGTAGTACTCAAATGAAAGGTCTCGATGAGTGTAACATCAATATGAGCTTATATCTTTAAAAATGTCAATAGTTTAGAGATCTGGGTCATTCTCAATTATATGCTTAGAGATAGAGCATTTTCGAATGCAACAATATTTATTATAAATTGACTATCATCATAAATTGACTATCGACGAGAATGATATGAAACCTTGAAAAGGCACAAATTCATGTCAAGTCCTTTTACCCAATAACACTAAATTTCACTAAAAAATCCGATTTTATCATGTGACTATCCAGGAGACAAAAATTGTTCTTATTCTCTTAATAATATAAATTATTATTATGATTATTATTTAACCCTTCGTCAATCGCGTCTTTTTTAGTTTCTCGCTCGCACTATAGTGAATCTCTATAGGCTGAGTAGTTGTTAGGCGGCGATCTGCTCATGGCGCGAGTGACGAAGGGTTAATCATTATTGTTGTTTTAACTATTATTACCTGCCACATGAAAATCATGTTTCTGTCATATAAAAAGTAATGTATCTTCCACAGTAATGTTTCATGCGGTAGCCCCAATTTTTTTTTTTTTCCATGTAGGATTTAAACCTATATGTTGTGGGAACCATTCCTATACTATTATGGGAATGGTTCCCATAAATTATGGAAACCATTCCTATAATACTATAGGAATGATTCCTATAGCATTATGGGAACCATTCCCATAATTTATAGGAATAGTTCCCATAATATTATGGGATTAGTTCCCATAATGATATAGGAATAGTTTCTATAATAGTATAGGAATAGTTCCCATAATTTTCTTTCCGTGTAATAATTGATAAAAATATATTTCAAAAACTTTAACTCTCTTGGTTTCTATTAATCGCATTAATTGGTTTAATAATATTAAAAGGAAATTAAAAATATACTTTCATAGAAATTAAAATTGGCTGGTAATATTTTTCTAATTATAAAATTATAAAATCATTGAACGCGTATATATTGATCCTGCGAATACTTATAAGTTAAGAAGTCATAATATGAAAAATAAAAAAAGTAAATGAGTTTATGAATAAAAAATGTAGATATAAAAATTTATAAAGTAATGGCAGGGTCGGGAGTCGCCGAGGAGCACACAGTAATCTGCAGCAACTGTCAAAGATTAACGTTCTTTAATTTCTCTCGGTCTTCATTTTCGTCCTTTACCGCGTAAATTATAAAAGTAAGAATGGAATAAGGAAAAGATTTTCCTCTTGGATGCACCATAATGAGAAAAGTAATTCCAATTCAAGTAATACCTCTACTCGAAGTTTAAAGGGAAAAAAATCCCTCGATCGTTGTGTGGCTCTCAGAAATTCAAAAGTATCTTTATTCATACTCCGCGATATTCCACTGTTGTTTATGGGCTGACATAATCTTCCTTACAATAAAATCGACCAAAATTACTTGTATAATTATTTTTATTGAAAAATATCTATTTATTTTATATTAAACACATTACAAGTTTTTTCTCTTTAATAAATTTACACTTTTAAGGGCGCCATCTAGGCTACTAGAGGTGAGCACATCGTGTGTACGAGACCTCCGTGTTTTAGTGAAATTAGCAGTTTAGCAGAGGCGATAAATTACGTGATTAGGTCAAACTGAGCAAGCTGTCCAAGAGGTTCAAAGTGAATAATAGATCTCCCTATTTAATAGAGATTCACTCTTCGTGGGAAGCTAGTGAATATGCAGACAGAAACCGGCAAAAAGCCAGGGACGTCAGCCATGTTTTGGGTCCCGCTAGTGGCGACGCCAGGGGAGCAAATATGGAAACTGGCAACCCAGGCACCAATTGCAGAAGTGAATGAGACGGTGGAGGCAGTGTTCGAAGGGCCGAGATCCGTGGGGAAGGTACAGCGAGGTACTGTCAGTGAACCTGAGAGGACAAGTGAACAAGTAAACAAACAGAAGAAAAGAGGCAGGGAGGTGTAGACCACTAGGCAGCAAAAATAAGATGACTAGGCAGCAGGTTAAAAAGACAGTATAGGAGAACAACATGCTAAACTACCTAGTGCCACAATCCACGACGACCAGTGTTCCAGAATGCAGTGAAGAGTTCAGAAATTCTGCCCCCAACTGTGGGAGAACAAGAAGTAAAAGTTTTTCAGATCTGAAGTCTACGGATGCAGGTGTGACTCGCATCAACTTCCCGAAAGAGCAAGAAAAACTGGTGTTTCAGACCAAGAGCAATATAATGAGATCACCCTAGCAGGTTAATAGCTCCCCAGCTATCCCGGCAAGCCAGCAAGCGCAAGAGATGGTTCGGCTTGACGACACAGTCAACTCGGGGTGGGGAACCTGTGATCTCGGAGAACACCAAGTGGTGCCCAATGCAGCCCTGGGCAGAACCCCGAACAGAGAGGAAACCATTCAAGATCGAGACTCCAGAGGTCCCAGCAAACAGAGAATATAAATATGAAGAGGAAGAAGGATTTGATCAGTTTGTTGAAACTTGCTCATGTAAAATGCTGTCGTACGTCGGAAGTCAGATTCAGGGGAAATGGAGATTAAATTAGCGATCCAGTTGGAGATGCTAAAGCATGAGATCCTAGAGGCACTTAATGCAGAAAAGAAGACAAGGACGAATTCCCAAGATTTAGTGGTTCCACAGAAACAGAGTTTGCTCAGTGAAGCCACACAAAGCAGCGAGATTTCCCCACTGGATCCCTGGGAGGATGCGGACGAGCATTTTGAGGCAGAAAGTTTTAAACGAAGGTTTAGAGGTCCGGAACAACAGAACGAGAAAGAAGCCAATAAAAAGATCCCGAGTAAGTCTGGATCCTCTCCCTCTGTGAGGGTCCAGCCCTACGCAGGAAACAGTTTCCAGCCAATCAGTGCATGGGATGATTCCGAGTAAAGATGGGGTGCAGAGAAGCAACAGTGGAGAGAAGCCAAGGGATACCCAAGTAGTAGCAGCAGCGAATCGGTGGAGTCAGTTAAGTCTAGAGTAGAAGTTATTTTGGCACTCATCGGAGGCTAACCACGATCACGAAACCAGACGGAATCAGCTGGGGCGGAGGTGAAGAGTAGAAAGAACGATAAAAGAGCTGACAGAAGGAACAACGTAAGTGATAAGAGGGGAACTCGCAAAAATTTGAAACACAAGGAGGAGTTTGAATTACTCCTAAAGTCTCAACTAGGTGTCGATTTATCGACATAGAAGAAGTAATAGGAATGGGGAGGAATGTCGTATGTGGTAAAAGTTGAGCTCACGCGACAAAAAAATAAAACTGATGGCGAGGGAGAAAGGGGAAGCTAAGAGGCATGGATCTGTGGAGTTGGACGATGATTTGACAAGGAAGAAAAGCAAGGAAATCAAAATCCAATGATGACTTGAGAAAAAGAGAGATTAAAGCCAACAAAAAGCAGGGAGTACACTGGCAAGAAGAAGCTGTTAAGAGCCGAAGTGGCAGGAAGCTGAGAATTGGAGAGATGGGATGTAAGAAGATCACAAGGCCAGTATGTGAGACCCCTGGAAGGATATTTTTCAAGAAAACGAGAGCAGAAGACTTGATAAAGAGAGAAGGAGCAGCCCAAAACAGTGGGCAACAATTTCGGGTAGAAAATCCAGGTGGGACTAGGGAGGGCAATTTCATAAAGAGCCCATTACTCTCTCTGGTACAGTGGCAGGCCTTAACAAGGCGGAGAAATGGGAGAAAAGAGTTTTGTTGGAGGGAGATCAGATGGTGGTGCTGCAGGAAACGCTTGGATCACCAAAGAAAGGAAGAAGATGCAAGAAAAAAGACTAAGAAAGTGACAACTTCACACATGGTTCTTCAAAGTGGTGCTTTTACACAAAGACAAAATGGCTAAGGAGGAGGAATTAGAGGCTGAAAGTGGAGGGACAAACACTGGGCATAGAAATAAGAGTATATATAGCTGATAGATCAGGAGGAGGTATCTGAGGTGGCAGTTTGGCTTCAGGTCAAAATTGAGAAAAGGTAACATTGAAGCTTCAGGATTATAACGGTTTATAACAATGTAAGGAGTTAAAACTATCGAGAACTAATTTCAGAGAGAGGTTAATGAGGCAAGTGGAACAGGTGAAGAAAATATTTATATTCTAGGTGACATGAACGCAAGAACGAAGACGAGGAAACAGGCCCAGTTACTGACCTGCTGGAGAATGATATTGCCGCTACCAGAAAATCCCAAGGACAAAATGCTGAATAGTGAAGGCAAGCTTTTTGAAGATTTGGGAGGAAGCTGGGTATCGAGTATTAACTGAATGGCAGGGGACTACTAAATGGGGAGACCTGCGAAGAGGGCCATCCACACGACTTTGTTGGGAAGGGAGAGTGAGACAGATAGCAAGTACAGTAGATTCGGACCTGGTAATGAGGAACAGTACTAGCTGCTGGCTTAGAGGTGAAAAAATTGGAAATAATCCCAAGAACAGGAGTCAGATTCACCTGCCTGTAATGTCTGACTCTGGGCAGCAAAACAGGCAAGAAGGAGACAACTTAGGAGCCTAGGGAAGTGATGATCTCTTCCCAGCCAGAAGTAAGCAAAGGTGAGCGAGGAGTGCGGATATTCAAAGTTTCAGGGTTTAGATGGAACCAGGAGAAGGCGGATGTGAAGTACACGGAACTATGGTCCGAAGGAGGAATGGAACGAGCAGTCCAAGAGGCAACCTCGGACAAATGGAGCAAGTTGATAGGGAGACTACAAAGACGGCAGCAAGAATGTTATTGAAGGAAATGGAGGAAGAGGAGTCAAGAAGAAAAAACAAAATCGACCAGGCTCTGGTTTAACAAAGGAGTGTGGGGAGAAAAGAAAAGAGATGTTCAAAGCTCTGAAAAATCACCTAGAAGAAAGATCAAGTGAGGAGAGTAAGGTCGCGCCTGGTTGGAGCCAGGAAACCCTACAGAGAAACCTGCAGGAAAAGCAAAGAGAAAGGAATTAGCTAGAGAAGGGAGAAAGAGGAAGGAAGGATTAGCAGAAGTCTGAGCATGGCTTAATGGTGGGGAGGCAGTGAATGGGCAGAGGTAAAAAGAAGCAGAAACAACTGTGCAGGGGAAGTAACCAAATTCCCAGTGGACTGTACACTTTAGAGGCACCATGGGAGGTGTGGATATTGAAGCCCCAGATCCGTGCTGGGAGTCAGCAAAGGAAGGAGTAAAAGCGGAGGCAGCTTAACAGAAGATGGAAGCCGAGAGACAAGCTGTGATAAAGACATTGGAGCAAAGGAGCGGATCGAGGGGAAAAGAGATTGAGAGAACGCCTGGGAAGGACATAATGGAAGTGAGTGAAGTTTGATGAACTAAACTTGACCCGCCAGAAAGGAATGAAGAACCAAAAGCTCCAGGAGAAGACGGCATGGTGGGCGGAATTTTACAAAGAGCTCCCAGATAAGGGTAAGTGGGAACTACTCAAGAAGCCCTTAATAAAGGGTTTGGTGTGATGACAAGGTTACCAAAAGGATGGGGAGCTTTATAGCGCCCATCTACAAGGCAGGGGATAATAGGGAGACCCCAAAATTACAGTGAACCAATCTAATGCGGGATATAAAATATCAAACATCGTCACGGCGAGGGCTGAAGGCTGGAGCGAGGGAAAATGGCCGTTTTAAATATGAGATGACAAGGCAGGATTTAGAAAGAGGGGAGTAAGAGACCAGGTCTTTTTGTGGTTAAAGCTGTCGATGTTAAATGCTAACTGGATGAAAAAACAACAAGGCATTTATCTGCTTCGTTGACTTCCAGACAACGATCGACAAGCGTAGATATGAAAACTTCTCTCTTCCAAAAGCCTTGGAAGCAGGAATCAGGGGCAGAATGCTGAGATTCATCATGCAGCAGTGTACAGAAGGGACAGGTGAATTAGAATTACAGTAAGTGTGAGTAAAGGGAGTTTTGAGGGGGCAGCATCGCAAGGTGTTGGCTGAACAGGGATGCCCTCTGGGTCCCCCAACATCTTTTAGATGACATTGACGCTAGAATTTAATAGAGCAGAATGTAAGAAGGAGATAACGATGGGCAGTATGAAAGTATTTTTGAGCAAATATGCAGATGATATAATATATTAGCCCCAGATTAAAATAATATGAAAGAAATGCTCTGCACCCTAGAGAAATATGCCACGAAAACAAGTTGAAAGTTAATACAAAAAAAAAACAAAAATGCTGGGAGTATGCAGCAAAGGCAGCCGGACGAGAAGCGAGAGAGAATGGTGGTATGGAGGCGAGCCCTTGGAGAAAGTTAAAGAATTTAAGTATCTGGATTGCTGGATCACCAGTAGAAATAGCTGGAAAAAACACATGAGAGAAATGGCAGGGAAGGCCAGGGTGGCAATAAATGCGACCTGGGGCCTGATTCAAAAAACAGCTAGAAGCACATTCAGAGACAGGATGTACTTATATAACTCTCTAGTCAGAGCGGGCGCACTGTTTGGAGTGGAGCTTTGGGGTTGGGAGGATAATAAGGAAATGGAGGCAGTGTACGGACGTTATTGCACGGCGGCCTTAGGCTTGGCGAAGAACACGCCTGAGTATATCTAGAGGACAGAAAGTGGCGCTGAAAGCTGGAAAGTTTCATACCGAAGAAGAGCGAGCAAATACATCATGGACATCCTGGGAATGGAAGATGGAAGGTGGCCGAAAGTTTGCCTGAGCGAGACTTGCAGAGGCATCCTGAATGGTAAGCCGGCAAAATGGGGGGCAGGATTTGTCAAGGCATTAGATGAAATGAAGTGCAGCGATGCCATACAAAAGATATGGGACAAGAAGGAGGCAGTGACGATTGAGCAGAGACTGATTGCAGGCTTAAACTCTCTGATGAGGGAAACGAGACTGGAAGATGACAGAAAAATCATGGAGTCGACTTTTAATCACAGGTACAAGTTTATAAAACTACCATTGGTACCGAGCCATACTGGGCAGACAGTAGAATACCAGGCTGGATAAAGGAGGTGTGGTGCAGAATCAGGTGCGGAAATACAGTGAGAGCAGGTAAAAAGGCTTCAAAGACTGGCAGTGCAGATTGTGCCCGAACGAAGATGAAATCCTGGAGCATATCTTCAGGTGCAGAAGCCTAAAAGCTGCAGCGAACGAGAAGTTAGTAGAATTCGTAGAGAGGTGGAGTGGCGGAAGAGTATAGGCAGACTTCGACTGGCTTCTAATGCAGACTCTACGAGGTGAACCTATAAAAGAAATCTGTGAATACGTCCAAAGATTCGAGAATCTAGTCAAGGCACGGAGGCACAGCGATGGAAGATGAGCAAGTTCGTATGCAATAGTCAGCAGGCGAATGATGTCCGAAGTGCAGTGATTTTATTACTCCATAAGAGAGTCTATAAACATTGTTCTGGTTGCAGACAAATTTATTTTATTAAAAGTTAAAATTAAAAAGTGCAATTTAAAAATTAATTAAAATGTTAGCTAAATAAGCAGTTAATATATCCAATAGTATATAAGAAAAAAATGTAAGGACAGTCACCAATGCCATAAATTGTAACAAATAAAATAAATAA
>NC_058159.1:21065220-21070323 GCF_020080835.1 Cotesia glomerata | reverse complement strand
CCCACTGAAATCAGCAGTCGCTTAAAAATTTTTTGTTTTTTTTTCATTAGGGGAGCCTGGGGCACGACGGCCCCCTTAAGCCGATTTTTTCTTTTTGTGGCTTTTAACCATCAACACGGCCCCCTCCCCAAAAAATCATACAAAAAAAATTTTTTTTTTTTACTAAAGCTATTACCATCAAAATCTAGAGATTCTCCTCCCAGAAAACGGCGTCGAAGGAAAACCACGATTCTTACGAGTCTTGAGTACCGCCGAGAACTCGCAGAAAAAAAAATCAACATGAACCAAAAAAAAAGACCTCAATTAAACAAAAAAAAAAAAAAAAAAAATAAATAAAACAAAATCAAAATCAAAAAATTTGAAAAAAAACCATTTGAAATATAAAAATGATGATTGCCATTGTCTTTATTGCTATGGACTTTCATCGAAGTTCTCAGAGTCATGGATTCAATGTAAAAATTGTAATAAATGGTCTTATGATTCTTGCGCAAGATTATTCTGACGAATATGTCTGTGATCATTACGAATAATCGTATATTCATTAAAATATATCGATGTGATTTCCTAATCATCGAACATTTATACTTCATGTTTTATTCTAAGTTTAATTTTTGTTAATGTCTTAAAAAATTATTATAAATTTCATTTTAAAGCTGTTAATTAGTTTTAAATAGATAATAGTTAAAAATATAATTAATTTCTTTTATTGCACTCAGAGGTTTTAAACCTGCGTACAAGAAAAAATATAGATGTTATTTAGCAATGAATTGGTTACATTAGTTTACATTGATTGAAATCACAGGTTGAGTTTTCAGGTTGAGCTTTTAAAATACGTAATATCTTGAACCAGAACTTTTTATTTATATTTTTATCAAGTCAAAATTAGAAATATGAATTGCGTAAAGTAAGACATTCTTGGAAGAATTCAAATAAATTTTTGAGATTAGGTTTCTGTCTGATGCAGAGCATACCGTGATTAATAATTAATAATATAATTACTACAGTTTTAATTTCAAAAAACTGTGTTTTCAATTTTTTATAAGCTATATAATTCAACTTTTCATTAAATTTTTCAGTTTAATTAAATTCATTCTGATTCATTGACCTGAAAAGGCCTTAAGTAATGAATTCTTTAAATTTGTCATTTTTTTTCGAGTGATCCATTATGCCTCACGTATCACAGATTGGCTCGAAATATCATAAAAACATCATAAAGGTCATAACTTGACGGAAAATGGAAAAAAAAATTTTTACCTAATTTATGAGAGGGGCCGTTATGCCAGGGACTGTTGTGTACCACTCTTCCCTGTATGATTCAATTTTTTGTAAAATTTTTCAGTTCAATTAAATTTTTTCTGATTCATTTTACCACGAATTTATCACAATTTAAAAAAAAAAAAATTTTTTTTTCGTTACAATTTTTTTTTCGAGTGGTCCATTATGCCCCACATATCACATATTGGCCCAAAATATCATAAAAACATTATAGAGGTCATAACTTGAAGGAAATTAAAAAAAAAATTTTTACCTAATTTTTGAGGGGGGCCGTCGAGCCCCAGGTTCTCCTAATTAAATTAGAACTAAAAAAATATTTCCAAAAATTGCACTTATAGTTTTTCAAAAAAATCTTCTGCATGTAAAATTTTTCTTTTAATTTCCAAAAAGTGCATTTATCGTTTTTCGAAAAGATCTAATTTTATTTTAATTTTTTAGTTATAATTCTTTCAATGATTAAAATTGTCAGATGTCTGCTAATTTCATTTTCATACATGATGAACTATTTTTTTTATAAATAATATATGAATAAAAATTAATAAATGTTATGCTAAATAATAAAATTCTAATATTTCAAGAGGAAAAAAAACTTCATGATGGCTTCACCTATTAGAAAAAATTATAAATACTTTTCGTAAGTGGTAATATATGTAATATAGTACTTCAAATAATATAGGGACCCTACAACCCCACTACTTACTCCACCCGTATACGTGCTAAAAATTAACAATAAGAATAAAATTATTTTTATTTTTTGCTAAATTTAATCCGTTTTGGATTGTTCTAGTAAAATTTTAATGAAATAAAAAATAATTGTATTGGTATTTTTATTTTATTTTTTTTTTATTTTCCTGGTAATTTTAAAATATATATATATATATATATATATATATATATATATATATATATATATATATATATATTTTTTGGCAATTAATTTATAAAACGATAAAGTTGTTATTTGGAAAAAATTTATCAGAACACATACTTTAAAAATGAATTTTATTTTGATGAATAAAATAAATATAAAGTTTGGAAAATCCAAAAGTGCACGCCTCATAACGCTCATTCATTTTTTAAGAAAAAATAAATTGTGTAACTGATAAAAAAAAGAAAATTATAATTAAGTAATTTCTTACAGAGTACTTTTTTTTTTTTTTTTTAATATCAGCGCCCTTTTTTCTTGTTATATGCGCACGCAGTCTAAAAAAATCTAGCTTTATCAAGTGGCGCCATAGTTTTCACGTGACAAATAAGAAAAATTCGTTTGTCTTTGTACGGTTATATCGTAATAAATTTTAATAAAAATTCAATTTAAAAAAAAAATACGTCGACTAGGCTATTGATATGAAATATGGACCCAGCTCATCGCATTCGTAAACTAATAAAAAAGGTCCGGTCTTGAAATATCAATTTGTTCGGGAGTAATCATTGGTACATTCAAAATGGGGTGACATCCGGACGTCCACGTAAAATTTTTTTCAAAACGTTTTTTTTTTCAAAATAGCAACATGAAATGATTTTATAAAGTAAAAGATGGTTTAATTTAAGTGTTTTCTCCGTGTACATCTACTTATATTATTGTATAAGTGTAATATGGTTGTGATAGAGACATTTAAAGATCACAAAATTGCTTGACCTTGACGAGTCGAGTATAAAGCACAACCTCACGCGCTTCGCGCTATGAGGCGTGCAATACTCTGGTTGTATTCAAATTAACCGCCCTCTTTCAAAAAATACTCAAGTTTCACATGTAGCGCCTCTTATTACCGTGTGCAATGTAAGTGCTGCCTTAAGTTAACTTTAAATGTAGTCCGCATGAGTGAATGAAACTAACTAAAGTGTATATACAATACAGTATATGCTCATGATATATTATTGGGTCGTTTATGTATATTATAATTACTTTCAGCCAATCACGTTACGAATAGTTTGCAACACATATATTTTCATATATTTAATCTTGATTTTATTATAGGACTAGAATTCAAATTTGCGCGCGCCTTGACTATAGACTTTGCATATATTTTCATGCATATGATATATTCGACCAATCACATCACGAATAGTTTGGTTTCACATACATTTCATCTCAATTTTATTATGGGATTTCATCTTAATTTTATTATAGGATAATATAAATAAATATATTTTTTTTCTTCTATATATAGATCAAATTTAGATATAATTGACAGACTGAATATAGATGAATTAAGTAAAGAATTTTACGAAATAAAATAATTTGTTGTCGAAAAACAAAAAAAAAAATTATTTTTGACTTTTTATAATTTTCGTTTTTTGAAGCCCTGTAACTTTTTTCCTATGCATTTTAGCGAAAAAATAAAAGAGACCTTTTTTGTAGAAAATCTAATTTCCTATAAGATAACGAAAAGGAAAATTAAAAAAAAATTTTTTTTGACGATTTACAATGAAAATACAGAAAAAAGTTTTTTTTCAATGTATTTTAAATGGGAAAGGGGACCCTCCCATGCGCCAGCTCAATTTTCAAGATATCAAGCTCATCTTTTAGGAGGTTTTTTTTGGTCTAACAAAGAAACTTTTTAGATGTATTTACTCAAAAAAAAAAAGTTTTTTTATTCTGACGCAGTCTAATTTATATATATATATATATATATATGGGTGATTATCTGTAAGGATGTTTTTCGCTGTCTCAGGCATTTTTTTATTGGAAAAAATGTTATTTTGTTATTAAAAAAAATTTGTTACAAAAGTAAGAAAACATTTCTATTTGGAGCATTGAGAACTGAAATGAAATAAATTTTGGTTTTTTTGCTATAAATTTGTAATCCACCGAAATAACAGTCCCCTGGGCTGTCCCATTCCCAAAATTAAAACTTTAAGATTAAATTTTAAGTTATTCGTCCATAATATATAATTTGGTCCATAATGTTTATAAACTTAATTAGTTAACTAACAATCTTCTTCAATAAAAAGTACCGAAAATTAATTTGTTTCATTAAATTCATTAAACCAAAGTTTGTCCCAGGCATTTTAAAAACAGTCCCCTGCCAGAAGTTCGAAGCCAAAAAAAAATCCAACGTGTTATTTTACCTTTTGTAAGGTTTATAAGGATCTAACTAGCCTTAAGTTAATAACCATAGGGCTGTTAACGCTTTATCGCCATTTTATTTAGTGTCAAAGTACCGTTTGTGCTGGAAATATGTGTCTGGGCCACTTCAAAACTCAGTCCCCTGGCAATTATTTTTATTTATAATTTATTTATAAAATTGGATTCATAAGTCTTAATATTATTCTAATTAATGTAAACATTCATTGAGAACTTGAAAAGTTGAATGCATTCACGGAAAGATTAGAACCCGACTGGTTCGTGTTCTCCACCAGACTCAGTCGTGTGCAAGAAAAAATTGAAGAAAAATTAGTTTACACCAGACTGAGTCGTGTGCGCACCAGAAATAGTCGTGTGCGCACACGACTCACTCGCGTTCTGCACCAGACTCAGTCGGGTGCTGCATCAGAAGCCGTGCATAATCACCACTCTGGCGCCGCACACGACTGAGTCTGGTGCAAAACACGAACCAGTCGGGTTCTAATCTTTCCGTGTTGAAATAGTTTGCTTGATTTTTCTCAATTTGATAAAAAAAAAACAGTCTCCTGTCATGTTATATAGCAAAAGACTCACAAATATCGAAAAAACAAAAATTAATTTGGCTGTTTATTTATTATCATTAAGCTGATAGTTTTGTAGCCCTTGTTAATTTTTTTTCTAATAAAATCAAAAATAATGTGTTCGGACAATTTTGAACAGATCTAACAGATCTTACAGAGAATCACCCATATATATATAAT